>NC_141032.1:44872500-44960000 GCF_052040795.2 Danio rerio | reverse complement strand
CTGTTGGGCTGCATTAACACTTTCAAAACGCTAGTTGGCAGTGAGGTGTTAATGTGTCTCTGTGTCTAGTTTCTTCGCTGCTGTTTTGTTCTTTCTAAACGCTTCCGGGATTTACGAGCAGCTCAAACTCGCTCATTTTGAGGCAGGAACCGGAGAACATGCAATAACTTTAACCATCAGGTAAACACAAAACAAAACTTTGTTCTTTACGGGACTCCACACTTGTAAACACTTGCTCCATCGGGCTCGTGCCGCTTGTGCGGCTCTCGGTCCCGCCCAGACTTGTCAGTGCTACCAAGCCGACTAATCACAGAGCTTGCGCAACGGGTCGTTGCGACGTGTAGTTCGATTTTTTGCCACGGCGTAGGGCTATGCGTTGACACTTTGGCTGCGCCATAGCATACGCGTACGTTTGACGCAGAAGTATAAATCAGCCTTTACCCCCAACACGGTTCAAGACTGTTCAGCAAAAATTATATATTTATATATATATATACAGGGCTCGAAATTAACTTTTTTACTTGGTAGCACCGGTGCTCCCAACTTCAAATATTTAGGAGCACCAAAAAAAATTTAGGAGCACCAGAAAAAATTTAGGAGCATCCACCAAAAATGATTGAGCACCGCTGCAAATTGTTTTTTAAGGGATTTATTGTATTTTAAAACAACATCAAAAGGACTGGCAAAAACCAGAAACAACTATCTAATGCTGAGATGACATTGATATTTGTGTGCAATAATTCCAAAATGAATGTCTAATAATTAGGCTATAGAATATTAATGATGATGAAAATGACAATAATAGTAACAATGAATTACATTTCTCATTATGATACTGCCTTGAATGTGCATGAATGTAGGTTATCTGCTATAAAAAGTCTGTTACTTTATGAAAAATAATTGTATAGTTTGCATCAAACAAAAATGAAGCATTGCAGTAAGAAAAATTTATTTAGTACTGCTGTATATATATAGAAGTCAATTTAATAAATAATATATCTGCTACAAAACAAACAAAAGATTATAATAAATCATTCAATTCAATGATGAAAGCTGCAAAACAGTCATCAGTAACTAAATAAAAAAATAATATACACCTAAAAAAAAAAATAGACAAAAGGAAGTAAGTAAAGTCTTACTTCTATCACTCTTCAAAAGTTTTGGTTTCAGTTTGTGTCAATTTAAAGGTTCAGTCTGAGCTGATCTTCATGTTTCTGTGTTAGTGGAAAGCTGGCGAGTCAGCCGACCCCATTTATGAGCAGGCAGAGCAGGATTCTTGCAATGACAACCGGTGATATACCGCTGTTTGTTATGAGCCGCAGTTTCAGTGTAAATTTAGTAAAGGCGAGCTTCTTTGGCGATGGTATGTACAGTATTAGATTTGACTTTTAGCGGACATTTGCGCTGAACACGCAGTGAATGCAACGCATGGAGATTCGGGCGCCTTCTCCAAGAAGCGCGTACTCGATTGTTCTCAGCTGGCGGATCATTATTCACCACGTGACGCGTCATGATCGCTCTTATCTGCGCCTCAACTTTAGGTGGGGTTTGCAAACCTGTGTGCTTTAAGTTTTTACTCTTTACTCTTTTTTTCCCACGGTCATAAAAGCTCCTTCCCTGTCATCTGACTCCGCTGTCAGATGACAGGGAAGAAGCTTTTATGACCGACTTTTAATACCTTGAGTGATTGACAGCTAATATGAACCAATATAGCGGCAGGGAAGAGCGATTCAGCACGTTTTTACAAAAAATCAAAACAGGTCGCACTACAACCATTATCTGCAGTTGCACTAATGCGCCAAAATATATTATGAGGTCGCATAGATTAATTTTCGGGCGCATATGCGACCAAAATGGTCGCAATTTCGAGCCCTGTATATATATATATGTATGTATGTGTGATCAGTTTTAAATTAAATTATGTTCTTTTATTTTATTATAGCATAAATTGAACTAATCACACAGCTCTTTTTGCTTCATATAGTATGCTGACTAGTGCCAGATTGCGTCTAGGTTCTCCTGTACACGCAGCTTTTATTTACGTTAGGTATATGCTGTGATAGTGTTTTGTGTTTATTTAGCAGAGGGAGGCAAGGTTAGAAAAAACAGAGCCTGTTGGGAAGGTTGAGTTTAACGATCAAGTAATGTGAGCTGCAAAATCTCCTCGTGTTAGAATCAAGCAACTGAGAAATAATCGGAGGTTAAACAAACACACGGCTTGGCAAGACTTTCCCTCTCTTGGCGTAACACGTCAAAGAACCAGGAGAGCCCGCGGCCTGTTTTCTCTCTCTCCCTGCAAACAATCTAAACAAACTGGCAAGCATCCTAAAAAATTAATGCTGTTTTTTTTCTCTCCCTCCCTCTCAATCTATCACTACTCACTCCTGAGTGTTTTTATTTATTTATTTATTTGTTTACCGACAACCCTTAGGGCGGTGAGAAGATTGACAGGTTGGATGGTGCGCATGCCCCTGAGCTGACCAATAAGGTGCAACGGCTGGGGTCCGGTGGGGGCGGAGCTGTCGGGGCGGGGGACGTCCCTAAAGAGGATCTCAACCAGAGACTGAAGAGGCTGATCAACGCCGCACCCTGCATGCTCTTCATGAAGGGATCGCCCCAGGAGCCTCGCTGTGGTAAACACACACACACACACGTATATACACTCGCATAAATTAACATGGGTCAGGGGTTTACTTAGAGCAACCGTTGGCGATAGAGTGAGACAAATCAAGGTTGCATCAACAGGATGGAGAGGGAAGTGCATTTATTCATGAGTTTTGAGTTAAGAAGTGGCATGTTTGCCGTTGCCACTATGTCTAAGGTAGGGATGCATGATATTGTAAAACCTGACGTTGTGATATTTAGTTTTTGTGATTATATATTGCTAAAAAACTATTGTTTATATCTATTTTGAAAAGAAAATATTAATTTGGATTGTGTAAGGAGATTATATAGGAAAGTGAATCATGCATAAAATATAATGAGCAAATTACAGCTATGGATAAACCATGGACATTTTTTTGGACTGTAAACGCATTAAGAATCTCCACTTAGTTTGAACATCAGTTTATTGATAATCGTCATTTATGTTGAATATGAATTGTCTGTATGTGTGATTTAGGGATGCTCAATTTGGTTAATTTTGCCAACAGACAACCTCTGCCCGTTAACTGAATACAAAAGGTTAACTGGTCAGATTAATATAAATCATTATTTGATGAAAAAAAATAATTGACATGTCTATTTTGTGTCTGACACATTACATATTGCATTTATAAAATACTGATTTATTTTAACATGTGAACAACAGCATTCAGTGCAACAGCACATCTTTTAGCATCTGCAGCATTTTCCAACAGCATGAAAAACAGAATAAACTAAATAAAAAGAACAAAATAAATAGCCCAGCCCTAGATATTTTTTCGCTTAAATTACAAACGAAATCCCTGACTGAATTCTTTTTAAGAACCAGCATATGCTGTTTGTCTAATCATAGTTTTTTTTCTTCGTCAAATAAAAATAGCAGGCTACCTCAAATTGATCGCTACACGGAAAATATGCATTAAACAACAGAAACCCCGCCTCTGCTTTCATTTGATTTAAAGAATGAAAAAGACTTTTTCTGCTCAGAGTTGACTTTTTTCAACTGCGACCACACAGCGCGCAATGGTAAATACGCGAGGCACGCAAGGCGCCACAAAACGCTCGCAGCCGTTAGTAAACCATCCAAAAGATTCCCCTTTTAACACAAAAAAGTATGTTCACTGTGATTGGCCCCTTATGCAGCCAAACTTTAAAAAAATATATTATATTTTTTTATCATTTAACTGATGCCATTAATTGGTTAAAAACGCATCATTCAGGTAACAGTTAATCGGTTATTATAAGCGTCCCTAGTGGGATTCTGAACTGAACTTCCAACGGTCACAAAGTGTAGACAAAAGCAGCATTTAATACCATTATCACAGTAATTGTCGCATACCACAGAAGAATTTGCTTCTACAAATATGCCTAATAATCTAAATATTATAATTTGCAAATATTTGAGAAATGTAGCGAAATTACAACCGGCCATCAATCTTGTTTACTTACTACATCACTTTACTCTGATTTGTTGCTGAGAAAATAACTGTGTTTATGGGCTTTATGAAGGCTGATAAGCCTTTCACTTAGAGTCCACTAGATTTCAGAGGTGCACCCAGCTCTGTGAGCTCATAAACTCCTCTAAAAACTTAACCTGGATGATGGAAGCCTTCAGCGGTGTTTCTGACTAAGCCGAGCCCAGTTTAATGAACTGTTGTCTGTGTGTGCAGGAGGATTTACCCCCAGGACACCATCAACAGGCGCTACGTCATAGTCACGCCCCCACAAGTGCAAGCTTCTAATTGGTTAACGCGGCCTATCCCGGCATGCTCTTTGCGAGTATTGTGCCGTTTGCTTTGCAACATTCTCGTTAATCGCGCCGTGCCATTCAGCGGTATTGTGCCGCAGGTTGTCTATTTGCACCTTTGCATTGACTTAACATGTAAATCACTCACGCTTGATGCTTCTTCCGCATCTGGTGTCAACACAGCATAAAAGAGCACCAGTCAATGCCCAAAATTATTAAACTATATGTATATATTCACATAACCTTCATATACCCGCACTCTAAAATAAAACTTGTAATAATTTAAGCCAAATATCTACATAAAGTGGTGAACAGGAACCGCTGCATATATGTATAATTATGTATGGTGGTAAAATGCGTCATCACAGTCTGTAAAAAGATTTATGTTTATTTAAAATTCCCTCAAATAGACATGATCTGTTCAGTTATATAGCAGATTTCATAATCGATTGTAATTCAGAGTTCTTTTTCATAAAAAGGATAAAAGAGAATCATAAAATAGTCACAACAAAAGCCTAAGAAATACTAGAAATGGCATCAAAACTAATCAAGCTGATTAAAGTTTAATTTTTAAAGTGGAGAAGAATACAGTGCAATCAGTTAGATGTAACACAGGGCTCATTCACTGAACAGAGCGTCTTAAGATTAGATTTAAAATCATTTTTACAAGGCTGCTTATAGATTTTGATGCTGACACAAGGCCACTTCTGTTAACCATTGGCTGGTAATCAGTTACTCCAAATGAGCAACATGATCTGCCTTTTTACATCCAAGTACTGCTCGTTAAATCTTCACAGTGACAACTTAATAACATAACCGTGCTTTACTCTGTACTTTTATATTTGACTCCAGGCTGTCAGTTTGATCTCGCTGATTTCTGTTTGATTTGCTGATTTTCTGGCATGCGTTTTCCTTCTTCCTAACACTTCCTCCTCATGTCAAAGATGCGTGGCTCAGCGTTGGAAAACATCCTCCTATTAATTTCACCCATTCAAAACAAAATACTTTTGATGGTTCAAAGTGCATATTTCGTCATGGACTGAGGCGCAGTTTAGCGCTTGACGTTTTGGCTGCGCGAAGAGGAAAGTCTGGGGGAAGGCTGGCGTTTGCCATCCTGAGATCAAAATAAAAACCATATTGAACTCTAATCTCAAACGTGATGTTGGGCTTTTAACGGCTGCCAGCTCCTCCAGCTCTACTTTATTAATAGAAGATCCTCCGAGTTTACGCTGCTTCGTCTCTGAGCCCGAAACCTGTTGCTGATGTTATTTGAAGCCACGCTAGGTGTCAGTGGGTCGGTCCGGCTCGGAGTTATTATAATGTTGGAACTTATTGATGTTCTCATTCGCTTGGCTGATATCCAAATGGAGAAATAATGCACAGAGAGCGAGCCATGCCTGTCGGTGGCGTGCATTGGGTTCTGAACGAAACCGCGCTCTTTCGTTCCAATACGGCAAATGATCAAGTGCTCGGCTAACACTAACTCTAACACAGCTATGCATGTCAAATTAAAAGGTTAAGGGTCCGTACATCAATTCAGATCTCTCAGCCTTCCTGGCTCTGAGTGGGCTGTCCTTCAAAAGAGGAATGAGGCTCTAGCATCGCCCCTCTCCTGGAGCGGAGTCGGCCAGAGCGAGCGGTCGGTCTTCGGCCCCTGTAGGTGCAGGCATTGAGGGGGGAAAAGAACTCGGCAATCAATGCAGCATGTCTGGTGGAGTTCGCCCGGAGCCAGAGAAAGCAGCTGCCCGCCTGTTTGCCCGCTCTGATAGAGTCGAGCTAATATACCAGCAAATGCATAAGCACAAGTGAGGCGCCTGGAGCTGTTTTATAATGAATTCCCTCATGAGCCACACAAGATGAAGATGGGTGTTTTACTGCAGGGGCTACACAGACTCTACACATCACCTTGTACATCTATCTCTCTTTCTCTCCTGATCTTGCTGCTTTCTGCAGCTCACTCCTCCTCCTTGTGCGCCGTTTCTCTTGCGTCTTGTTGTCTTTGTCTCCTCCCATCTAATCTCTCTCTCTCTCTCTCTCTCTCTCTCTTTTATCTGCTCATTTTTGGCTTACAGTCGTCTCATGTGAACAGAGCTGCTGTTTAAAATTCAGGAATCTAGAATTTAATTCTCTGACTCTGTTTCCAGCTTCGCTTGATATTGTGTGCTATCTAAAAATAAACAATTTAGTAATAATTGTTATAAACGACATCTGTCAAACACATAGATATAATCTTTTGTTAAATTAATAGATTATATTATACACCACAATAATATTTAACCATTAAACAATAGCATAATAGTTTTAATAACGAATTCCTAATAACTGATTTATTTTATCTTTGCCATGATGACAGCAAATAATATTTGACTAGATATTTTTCAAGACACTAGTATTCAGCTTAAAGTGAAATTTCAAGGGTTAACTAGGTTAAATAGGCAAGTTAGGGTAGTTAGGCAAGTCATTGTATAACAGTGGTTTGTTCTGTAGACTATTGAAAAAAATATGACTTAAAAGGCTAATATTGACCTTTTTTTAAATTAAAAACTGCTTTAAATGCAACAAAATTGCAAAGTTATTAACCTAAAATGAAATAAATTAAAATGAATGCAAACTATAGTAGTTTAACAATGACATGACAATAACATTGCATTGTAGTGACATTATGAATTTAAAGAAAAGACAAACCAGGAGGATTTTTCGGGTATCTTCAAAGCAGAATCCTTTAATGAGAACTCTCCGTCGCTGGGGCGTTCATCAAAAAATCTCCTAACTGCTGCAGCTGACACTTAGTTAAAGTCTCTCCCTCAGAGAGGCCAATACGGAAGTAACTGAAACTGCAATTCATCGAAAATCCGCCAGTCCTGGCTCCATAATAGAGAACATTTCAATTGAGCCCATTGTTAAAATGGCCAACTTTACAGCAGAAAAAAAGGTGTTTATAGCCTGGTACAAAGAACGATTTTGGTTCATAAAGCTAATATTACCCTTCATGTCAACTGTGAGGGGGTGAACTCATCAGTTTCCTTTATATTAGGTTATATTAAGTTTGCATAATTAAGGGCGCGGCCAATTGATTGACAGCTAGGTCTTGCTGTCGCCGTCACGTCACCTCAGCTGAATCTGGCAGATTAGCCACTGATTTTGGCATATTCATCATATTTTTGTTGTGTTTTATGTGGCTTTACACAGTCAGTTTCCTTTTGGGATTATTTCCTACAATTATCAGATGATATGGGATGCTGTGTGCACTTAATTGTGCTCACAAACCATTCACGTGGCCTCCGTTTCCCATGTGAGTAAAGTTATATACTTATATACCATCTCTATAAATGTATTTGTTTTATTTAAGATCATTTATAATGTTCTTTAGAGCTGTAATGTACTCCAGAATCTGACATATTGATTAGATGTAGACTGTAGAACAGTCATCTGAAAAGCTATCATACAGTGTTATGCTAGATTTCATCAATGGTCTTGCATTAACTAACACAGACTATATCGGAAGTGTTTGGAAGTAGTGCCAGCAGGTGTCTGTAGCTCCGCTCACTCTCCGCCTCTTTGCCCTTGTTTGGTATCCCGCCGTGAGTGCGATAACGCGCGAACAAAATATCGACGGTTGGCCACGCCTACTTGTGGCTTCTTTTGCGCTCTTCAGAAACCTATGGGTGACGTCACGGATACTACATCCATAAATTTTACAGTCTGTGGTTGTATGCTTGTCATTTTTTAAATTCTACTTAATGCAGATATGCTCCCCTACACAATCATCCAAATCGATCTAAAATTTTGAATTCTTTACAAGCCATTTAAGTCATCTGGTGAAACTGCATTCATATAGCAATATATATATCGCATTGAATTAAAAATTTGCAATGTTAGTTTTTCCCAATATCGTGCAGCTCTAATTTGCACTGACCAATCAAAAATGGTTTTATTTTTGTATTTGTAGTGACACTTAAAATATAAAATAAATATTTGCACTGACCAATCACAAGTGGTTTTATTTTGTCTTTGTAGTGGCACTTAAAATATAACAGGTGTTGGTTTATTTGTTTCATTATTTGTTTGCAGGTTTTAGTCGTCAAATTATTCAGATTTTGAAAGACCACAATGTGCAGTACAGCAGTTTCGATATCCTCTCAGACGAAGAGGTCAGACAGGGACTCAAAACCTACTCCAACTGGCCCACTTACCCACAGGTCTACGTCAGCGGAGAGCTCATCGGCGGATTGGACATTGTAAAGGTGAAAACTCAAACAATATCGATTGCGAGTATCAATGCACAGTGTATTTTGTCTCTCTCTCCCCAACACAAATTTCTTCGCTTGATGTTTTACATTCCATCCCATGTGTATCATGTTAAGCGTTGGAGTTTCAGTACGTTTGACGGCGTGTGTGTTCTCGGCTAGCTGTTATTAGCTGTACGTTGCTCTACATTCCCAGCGAGCTCATTCTGCTTAAAGCAAGCCGAGCGCCCCTGCTGAGAGAGGAGGGCTAGATTAGCTAGCATCCATCCTCTTTCCTCCCGCGCTCTCCTCTCAGGAGTCCTCCAGGCCCGTCCTCATTAAGATCCTGAATTTACCTTTACAGAGAGGTAAAATACCTCAGCAGGGAGCCGTTACTTATGAAAGAAGTGTGTGTTTGTGAGTGTGTCGAGTTGAAAGGGAGCCGGGATTCTGAGATGTTTTCTATCCTCCACAGGAGCTGGTCGAGTCTGGTGAACTTGAGAATACTTTCCCCAAGACCGTCTCTCTGGAAAACAGGTAAAGACAGATACATGCAGACTCGCTTCTGTACGGCTGGACGCGTTTAAACATTCTCTCTTCTGACAGGCTGAAATCTCTAATCAATAAATCACCCGTCATGCTCTTCATGAAAGGCAATAAAGAGGTGGGTGAACTCCTTTTCTCCTTCACATCTCTTCTTTTCCCTTTAAAGCTCAGAGAGGAGAAAGCTGGGCTTTTTTTATGGGATGGCGCCCTCAAAGATAAAAAATAATGTTCAACTTTGTCAAATCAAAGGGATTTTTTTTTTTTGCATTCAGCAATGTCATGACGATATGACATTTCATAAAAAAAGCCATTAAATATGTTTTAGGGGGTTTCTATAGACACTTTAGCTTTAAGTGAAGAAATGACCCAATTTTTTATATTCTTTTGTTCAGTTTTATTTCTTAACATATAATTTGTTAGGATGGATTAATAACTGTTTATCATTGGATAGTTAGTTGATGACCTACATCTTTCAGCTGACAAAGAGCATCTTAAAAGACATTACAAATATTATTGATCAAATTGCACAAATACCATAGTAAGCATTGTTATGTTACTATTATTGTGTCATTTATACTTTATAATGCATAATTTAATAATTGTATTATTATTTTGAATAAATTTAATTTGTTTTATTTACATTTTTACAATTGTTATTTACTATTTTTATTATAAAATATTGTGTAATATGATTATTATCAAACATTATAAGGATTTGTTTATTTAATATTAACTTAGAAATACATAATTTTGTTGCATCATCATTATGCACAAATACCATAGTAAGCATTATTATGTTACTATAATTGTGTCGTTTAAACCATATATTGCATAATGTGATAATTGTATTAATATTTTGGATCAATTTATTTCATTCTATTGAAATTTTTACAATTATTTTCTATTTTTATTTTAAAATATTATGTAATATTATTAATATCGAACATTATATGGATGCATATATTTAACATTAACCTAAAAAATCTTATTTTTGTTGCATCAGCATTATTATGTGTTGTGTATTGTGATTTACTGAAAAAAATATTTCAATATTTTTTTATAGCTTTTTGAAATTTATTATTGTTTTATTGTATTATTTATTCATTCATTTTCTTTTCGGCTTAGTCCCTTTATTAATCCGGGGTCACCACAGCGGAATGAACCACCAACTTATCCAGCATATGTTTTATCCAGCGCATGGCCTTCCAGTCGCAACCCAACACTGGAAATTTTTTTTATTATTATTAATATTATTACTACTATTTTAAATTATTTTTATTTTCATTTTATTTAACACATTTAAAAATGCATTTCAAAGTAAACAGGACATATATAGCATATAATAGTATATGTAAAGTAAACTATTATTATGGAATGTTATATTAATATATTTTATATTATATTATTTACAAAAAAATCTAATTATTATTTACATAAAAAATTTAATATAGAATATTAGTGAATAATTCTACTTTTATAGCCAGTCAGCAATGTGTGTTTGAAATTACTTTAAATTAGCATTATTTGTGTGAGACTCAACATTTCAGAAAGGCTTGAATAAACTCCACCACAAATACATCAAATAAACTTACTTGGTATTTTTGACTAATTAGCTGTATTTCAGCTTCATCTGAGTCTGTCTCCATCACTGACTGCTGTTTATCTAATGTAAAGCATGAGTAGAAGCAGTTCCTTTGCATTTAAAGCCACAGGCTACAAATACAGCTACACTGAACTCAGACACCAAAATGTTGCAGATTCTGGCGACTATAATAAATAATCTAATAGGTATTTTGAGATCAACCATTACAGACACATTCTGGAGAAAACAAAGGCTTATCTTACATCTTGTAAAAGGGGTAAAATAGGTGCCCTTTAAGGGATTTTTCTCCCAAAATTAAATATGTACTTACCCTTCGTTTGTTCAAAACCTCTTTGAGTTTATTTGTTCTGTTGAACACGAAAGAAGATATTTAAAAAAATTCTGGAAACCTGTAACCATTGACTATGCAAGTCAGTGGTTGCATGTATTTAACATTTTTTTAATATCTTCTTTAGTGTTCATCAGAAAAATGAAACTCTTAAAAGGTCTACAACCACTCGAGGGAGAATAAATAGTGAGTATATTTTCATTTTTAGATGAACTATCCCTTTAAGTCAATTCCAACCCACATGACTGACTGGCTATAAAAACAGAATAGCTTATAATACTATGTGTTGGGGAGATATCCCTTTCAAGCTGAGTAAATAACAACAAAATGATCTTTATTTTTGTATGAACTGTTCCTCTAACATACTGTAAGAGAAATGCAGGCTGTAGAAATCGATGTCAGGCGTCTCCAGCACTGATAGACCTGCATTGTCCTTCTCTAATGGAGGAGAAAGACCCCTCACCTCTCTCCTCATAACTGTATTGATCTTTAACACTCACACATGAAAGAGACGTTCTTTGCAGTAGTTTAAAGTGTTTCCCCATGAGATCTCTCCGACCGGCTTCTCTCTCTCTCTCTCTCTCTCTCTCTCTCTCTCTCTCTCTCTCTCTCTCTCTCTCTCTCTTCTATCAACTCCTCTTTCTCCAGTAGTTATTGAGAAGCACTTCACAATCTCTTTTGTAGGTGCTTGTAGTTGTAAGTTTCTAAATGAAAGTTTGGTTTGGGCCCAGAGGAGCCGCTCGCGTCTCATGTACTCCATTCTTTGAGCTTTTTCCACTAGTCTGCGTGTGTTTTTGGCGGAGTTAAAAACTTGCTTCCTCTGATTGGCTTTCAAGCGCAGCCTTTCTCTTCACTGCAGCCTTTCATGATATGAAACCGTTGTAGCGTGTGTGTGTTTTTTTTCACCCTCTTAACTCATGTCTTTGTGAATACTCAGGCTGCCAAATGTGGATTCAGCCGTCAGATACTTGAAATAATGAACAACACGGGGTGAGAGACTTTTCACCATTCCACATGCAGTACAGTTTAACAAAGACTGAAAGCTCCTTTTACTGGATTTTATTAACATTCATGGATTCTTGAAAGTGTAAATGTGTGTTATTAAAGTAACAGATGTTTTTTTTATTAACCTTTCAGGGTTGAATATGATACGTTTGACATATTGGAAGATGAAGAGGTGGGTTGCTTCTTTTTGAAGCTTATATTTGCAAAGACAAAAGCTAGTTATCTCTATATATACTAAGACTGAAATTACGTGTAAATCATTATTTTATGTTCTGTTCACTATATAAAATTTTCTAAATCAGAAGAAATCAGTACATACATTGATTTTGAAGTCATACTTTGTGTTGTTTTGTTTCACATCAGGGAAAAACATTCAGTTGCATTTATTAAACCACGGCTTATTGAACTAAGTGCGGCTTTAAAATCTATTTCAGCTTGTGCTGCAACCTACTTGTACATTATTAAAATAATAATAAAATTAAATCTATTGCAATGGATTTAGATACTATAATAAACACTCATAAAAGTATTTTCCAGATTTGTAAATTGGACGTTAAGCAGTTTATATTTAAATATAATAATTTAAACTATGCTACTCTAATTTGCTGATGAAATCTAATAATTCACCCTTTAGATTTCATAGTTAACAAATTTTTATTACAGATGCATTTAAAATAAAGACATAGAAGTAAACTAAACAGGTATAAGATTATTTGCAATACTTTTAACGTCTAGTTCTATTATTATTATTATTATTATTATTATTATTATTATTATTAGGGATGTCCCAATCAAGGTTTTTTGCCCTTGAGTCCAAGTCATTTGATTTTAATTATCTATTGAAACCCAAACTGATACATTTATAATACATTAATAATACAATCCCAAGTTTACATATCAGAGTTTGCTATGGCAATGTTGTTGTTATCAACTTTATAATTCCTCCAGACCACAGACATGCTTGCGCTTTCCGCTTCAAGCTGCTTTCGTGTTCTACTTTGCTTGCATTTAACCAATAGCATCTAACTCTGTGCCACCGCAAAACTATAGATGTGTTAAAAACTATAGATATGTGTGTGTGTATGTATGTATATATATGTATGTATATATGTATGTGTGTATATATATATATATATATATATATATATATATATATATATATATATATATATAATTATTAGGCAAGTTATTGTATAAGGATGGTTTGTTCTGTAGACTATTGAAAAAATAGCTGAAAGAGGCTAATAATTTGGACCCTAAAATGTTTTTTAAAAATTAAAAAGCTGCTTTTATTCTAGCCAAAATAAAACAAATAAGACTTTCTCCAGAAAAATCTTTTTTTTATCAGACATACTGTAAAAATTTCCTTGCTCTGCTTAACATCAATTGGGAAATATAAAAAAGAAAAAAAATCCTAGGGATGCTAATAACTCTTACTTCAACTGTATATATTTATATATATTCGAGTCCTGAAAAAAGGTAATGTCCAATTCCAATCCCTAGTTACTATTACTTAGGTGGCCTTAGGATGATAGAGAACAGTGGACAATAATAATTTAAGCTGATATATATAAAAAAAAATCTTGAGAAAATCACAGATTTATGCCAAGCCCTTCTGTCAGCAGGTTTAATGTGTTCAGGTCAGGAACGTGATAGATTTTCGTGACTTCTGGAGCATGCATACTTTTGTGAGTTTTCAAGCATGTTTAACTCCTCAAAAATGCTATTCATTTTAGACGAGAAGAAGAAATGGTCAATTCCAATAGGGCCTATGCTCCACCGGTGCTCAGCCCCTAATAAAGTTGTCTTTAACAAATAAAAGGCTAATACAGTGCAAATATTGAAAGAAATGCTGTGAGTCTAGTGAAAGTGCTCATGCTTCAATTAAAACTATAAACTAAAAGACCAGTCTTGTGATTTTAAGAATCGATTTTGACTTATGAAACCTCCACACGTGTATTGTTAGAACACCTTATTTGTTCAAGACAGAATATGCATACTATTACACCTCTAACAAAAATGAAGTTATTTTTGTGAATAGTTATTTTTGTTGGTGTGTTTTGCAATTTTTGATTGTGTCCACAGGTAAGACAAGGACTGAAGACGTACTCCAACTGGCCAACGTTCCCACAGCTGTACGTTAAAGGAGATCTAATCGGAGGACTGGATATTGTGAAGGTGAAATAAATCAAATGAAAGTCATTAGTTGTTTTTACATCTGTATACTTGTACCTGATTGTCACATAAAACCCATAGTTAGGAAAATAATGTTTAAAAATAATGTAGCATTAATTATGATTCGGCTTTTAAGGAATGTTGGTTTTAGAGTGGTGATTTTTATAGATTTGAAGGGCTTTTCAAATGTTAAAACTAAATCTGGTTTGCACTACCTTTCAGCTTTAACAAGGCTGCATATTGTATAATAATTCAAATATACAGCAAAAACAGTTGTAGTGTACAATACTGTTATTAATTCATTTCTCCAGTCTTCAGCATCACTTGATCCTTCACAAATCATTCTAATGCTTTAGTAATTTAATACAAATTTGGTACTTAAAAAATTATTGTCTAGGCACTAAATAATAGGTCGTTTTTGGTGTTTAAGAAACTAATATTTTTTTATCTGTACAATTCTTCCTTGCTTAAAGGGGTAGTTCGCCAGAATAATGTAATTTGCTCACCCTCAAGTGGTTATAAAGTTAGAAAGTTCAGCTTTCTCTGTTGAACACATGATATTTTGATGATATGTTGGGGGGAAAAAACAACCATTGTCTTCCAAAATAAGAAAAACAAATACTATGGAGGTCAGTGGTCACAAGTTTCCAACATTTTCAGAAAATTCTTAGAGGTTTTGGATCATGATTTAAATTAAGGGTAGAGTAAATGATGGCAGACCTTTTTTATTTTTTATTTTTATTTTAATTAATTTTTTTTAATTAAAAAATATCCTGCAGTAGTTTTTTTTTCCAGTAGAGGGCAGAAAAAACATTGCAGTTACCATCTCTAAACCTAAATGTACTAAATATTTTAGTTTTTATTTTAGACATAGGCATTACGTTAGGTTTCATTGTAGCCGATATTCAACCAAGTAATATTATATATATATATATATATATTATTATATATAATTTAGATATTTTTATTATTAATACAAAATAGGGTAAATGCAGAAGTATGCAGACAGACTTTTAATTTGCAGTAACCTGGGTCAAAAGCTTCCGGTAAACTCTATGGCATTATTAAATCAGTGCGTTTAAGGTCTGTTTTCTTAAAAAATCAACAGTCTTCACTGCCTGATTGATGTCCGACATAAAGTGGGTATCATATTGTAAAAGAAACACTGCATTAAATTAAAAATTTTCCAAGCCATGCCTTTAAAATATGGACATTTATTTTATCCCAGTATTTTCAATGGAATTCTGTGCTTGCCTGCTGATCCTGGCGGTGCTTGACCGACTAAATTAATGCTGAAGTCTTTTTAACTGATTGCATTTTAGGTACATCACAGCATCGATGCTGTAAAAGGGACCATATAAAATTAAAAAAAGTCACATTAATTGTTCACTGGAAGATTATCAGTATGGGAAGAAACACTGGCTGTGCATATACCCCACTCTTTGCACTTAAATATTTGTTCTTTTTTATTATTGATGGATCATTCCTCCAGGTAAAGATATTTTTTACTGATTGGAAATGTGTTTGTGTATTTAAACAGGAGCTATTAGAAGGCGGTGAGCTGGTGTCTGTGTTGAAAGGGGAAAACTGAACTATTCCAGCACTGAACAACAAGTGGATCGCTGTGTAACCTGCACATCTAACCTCAGGACTGGAGGACTCGCGTTAGACTTATTCCATCCAATTTAGCATTTTATTTTGAAATCACAACTTTTCATAAACAATGTTCAACTTTTGCTGTTAATTCAAGCATTGAATAAAATGGATTCCTTTCTAAACCTATTTTAGACCATGTTCACATCTGACATTTACATCTTTCTCTTGTGGTCTGAGTGTTCAGCTGAGACAGAATTAAATGCACATGCGTCTGAAATATGAAATTGCTGCCCAATCAAATGCTTTTAGAATGAGAATGTCCCTTTCCATTGCATGCAATTTCAATAAAAATGGCACTGGGCAAAATCCAAGTCTTGCATGTATGTGTATGGGCATTTTAGAAAATTGCAGCTCATTTTGATGCAGTGATTGCGTTAAGTAGGCAGTCCTTCACTGCTTCTATAATGCATTTTCATTTATGCTATAGTTGTTTTTTTTTGATTACGTCTAAATGTGGTATGTGTGGCAACCAATTCTGATGGAACATCCTATTAATATCATGTGTAAATTAAGCCTTGATGTAAATATTTTTTCTTTAATGTCTTTTTCATTAAGAGCCTATGATTCGGCATGCAAAACGTGAACATGTGCCCTCATTATTGAGCTCACTCTACTGCTTTTAATTGCAGGTTGTTAGATTAGGCCAATTCCTACCACCTTTATTTGAATTTTTTATCTTGGTTATGTGACCCCTTTAATGAGCACAGGAATGATGGATGTACCTTTCACAATCAGGTCCACTTGCTTTAATTAATGTGATCCTTCAGCTTTTCAGACAGAGTGACTCTGCCAAGCTCTTGGGGACAGGATGAACTTCCTTATTGTGATTAAAGATCCATAAATATTAATCAGCCGTTGGTCGGGGGAAAGTCAACCCACACCTCATCTGGCTTTGAGCCGAGTCTGTTGAATGGCCGTTATGTCTGTCTCACACACACCTGTGGTTCTATGTAATTGCAGTTCTCCCATGATAACCTGATGGTTGTGCTGAGGAAACCTTTTAAACATTTCAACACATCTCCCGACAATGACGCACTTAAATATTCATTGATGCATGAACTAACATATGGTAACGGCTGTTTATAGTCATGCATAATCACCACAGGTACACAAACTGTTCACCAGGCAACACTTGAATGGAGAATAAATTACAGATATGCATGTGAAATGAATATCTACATAATTGCACTTGTAAGTTAAAAGAAAAGTGTACTGTATCCAGAATGAACGTTTAAAAGATCTGCTTGTGTGTCATTTTTGCGGTAAATATGTATTTCCTTTGTCTAAACCTGAACTATAACAAGTATCATTTACATGTATGAATACAGAAATTAGGTTTTTAATTCACACATGCGACAGTAGTTTGCGATTTTCTAATTGTACTAGTAATCACATTAACATGCTTCCTGTTGGAGGCATGATGTAGTGTGTAGCTGTTATTGGTGACAGGTGATTGTGTTTAATTGTCTTGGCAAGTTCAATCATCAAGTTTCCAACAGGTGAACAGCATTTTATGGAATTGGATATGTGAGTTCATTGGTCAGACAGGCCTATAAAAGACAAATGCTACTTTGTTGGTGTATACATAGATTTGTAGCTGATTTTGGCTTGATGGTTCTGGATTTCCTCTTGGTTAAGCAGTCTTGTTGATGCATTTTTGACTATGGACCTGGGGCAAATTAGGTGAGTTCAATTTATCTATTGTTCTTTTACAATGTTGATTGTCAGAGGAGCATCACAGAAATTCTTAGTGATGGTGAAATGACTCATTTTAAACCAGTTAAGTGCCAAGTGTGCTGGAAAAGGGTTTGTTTCTTGAAGCTTTTTAAATCAGAGCTTGACGAGAACCTCTTAGTTAAAGTGTGGGATAGCATTGTTGCAATGTCAAATGTTTACATCTGACTAACTAATTACTGTAGTAATACAACACAAATGTAAACATTACTTTTTTTTTTTTTTAATCAGGTATGTTACCTTACACCATTGACTGTAGTAATCCAAGGTATTTACATTTTATCGCATACAACTAGTCCTGCTCCCACCCACTCATTCCAAGTGGAGATTGAACCAGCAGTTCCTGTATGGGAGGTGAATTCTCCAGGAGGAGGCTATGAGTGATGCTTTTGGGCTGTGCTTACCAGGAGGTGTCTGTTAAACACCATACTATGAAATGCAGTGGCTCTCTTTAAAGAGTGGTAAAATATGCTAATACATTGAGTGGTTCTAAACCTTTCTCCTTTAAGTTACAATTGTATAATTAGTATTTGGGACCAGTGCAGTGCTTTGAAACAGTAAAAATCTTAGTAATTTACGCCTAATCTCTCGCTACACGCTTTACTAACAAAAAGGGTGTTTAAACCTTTGAATCAATTTTAAGCAGTCACATGGGTTTACGCGAAAGATTCAGACGTCACTGATCATGTGATGGCAAAACTAATCGAGCTCCGGTACATTGCTTCACTGAGCTTTTTATTATTATTATTATTATTATTATTATTATTATTATTATTATTATTATTATTACTATTATTTATTTTTATTAATTTATGCATGATGTGAAGCCTTTGCGCACTGTCAAATCACTAAAAATCTGAAATTACATAGTCCAGTTTTCAAAGTTTAATTTTAGTGTGGTTTGATTTTCATTGCTTTGTATTGTTTTGCCTCTTGTAGGGTCCATTTACTGTTGATCATCTTGATCTGCTGGAAACATGCTGTTGCATACAGAAGTGAGTGTCACCTGAATGGATAGTCTAAAAATAAAAAAAAACTGCTATTCTTACTTATGGTTTTGTTATGCAGGTTTGTCTTCTCAGAAAGTTCAGCCTCAACAGAATTGGTTTGTCAAAGGATCCTTTGGACCGCAGGTTGTCCAGTCTTCTGTATTGGAGGTTCCAGTAACTGCGAGCATTCCTTCTGAAGAAGTGGTCTCTGTGCTTGCTGGAAACAGCCCATCTAGTCCCTCTGAATCTATGTCTCTTACCCAAAGTGCACCAAGTGCCTTGGTTTCCTCCCTGGTCCTACCACAAAATCTGCAGACCTCAGGCAGCTATGTATTGGGTTCAAATAGGAAGTATGCTTTTGCTGCTTCAGATGGATCTAAGCTGCAAGGAGCTTCACTGCTTGCTTCAACATCAATGGGAAGTGGAAGTTCTGGTGGCTTGACCTTTCAGTCTCAAGGTTCCTCTAGTCCTTCTACTACAGGCTCTTTCTTGAAGTTTGACTTCTCCCCCTCATGGATTCCTAGCCGGAGCAGTCTTGACCATCAAATTCCGTCAACCTTGTGTAAAATTAGTTCTCCTGGATCTTCATCAGGCTCCCCGAAGCCGGTTTCTCCTAATGTCAGCTCCCAAAGTACCTCAAGTCAGAACACCCCGATGTCCTCTGCAAATACCAAGCCTGCCATTGCTTCACCCATGGGTGTTATCCAGTTTACCAGTGGTCAAGATTCTAACAGCAAGCACACCTTAAGCTCCCAGAGCAGGGTTGACAGTAAACTTGCAGTTTCCAATCAGTATGTTCCTGTACAAGGAATTGCTTATAGCTCAGTCGTCCAGCCGCAAGTTGCCACAATCCAGTATGCTAAACCTTCCTCTGTGAATGTGCCTGTGTCTAGTGAAGTAACTATGAGTGGCTTGCCTCTTTCTCTAAGCCAATCTTCTCTTATGTGGCAGCCTACTAAGATTCAAGGTTTTCAATCCAGTGGCACAACGGCATTACAAGGATTCCTGACCTCTGGTGCCATGCAGAGCAGCTCGCTGACCCCAAGTGGTTTCCCTGGTAGCACTTCTCCCCAGTCTCAAGGTACATCTGTCCATGTTGCTGCATCACCCTTAAGTGTAAGCCAGTCTACCAGTGGTCTGGGGTCTACAATCCAGTATATATCAAGCTCCCAGGGCTTGGTTGACCGTCTGCTACCAGCTTCTAGTCAATCTGTGCCTGTTCAAGGAATTGCCTACAGCTCTGTTGCCCAACCCCAGAGTACCACAGGTCAGAGTGCTCAGACCTCCTCTGCAAAAGTGATCGTGTCTAAAGCAGTTCAGAGCGTCTCACCCCTCTCTATTAATCAGCCTTCAAGGCCTCAGCCCTCTGTCACTGCTGTGTCAAAAGGACTTCAGACATCTGGAACCACAAAGGGTAGCTTCCTAACCCCTAGTGTCTTTGGTAGCATTTCTACCCAGTCTCAAGGTACCCCTGGCCTGTATGTTCCTACTGCTCTAGAAGAAGTGCTGGTGTACAGTCAGGCCATCCCAAGTGAATCTCAGTCTCCATTGCAGCCTTCCTCTAGCTTGTCATCTGGTTTTCAGTCTTCCAGTACTGGGTCTCAGAGTGTCACATCTCAAGGCTCCAAGCCTTCCACTAGCTTCTCTACCCTTACCTCACTTGGTGGCTTGACTAGTCTGTCTCAAGATACATCAAATAAGTATACCCCTGGATCCTCTGTTTATGTCAAGCTTGCTGCATCACCCTTAAGCAAGTCTACCAGTGGTATGGAATCTACAAGCCAGTATATATCAAGCTCTCAGGGCTGGGTTGACAGTCAGCTAGCAGCTTCAAGCCAATCAGTGCCTGTACAAGGAATTGCCTACAGCTCTGTTGCCCAACCCCAGAGCACGAGTCTGAATGCTCCAACCTCCTCTGCTAAAGTGCTTCTGTCTAGTAAGGCAATTCAGGGTTTCTCATCCCTCTCTATTAATCAACCTTCAAGGCCTCAGCCCTTTGTCACAGTGTCAAAAGGGCTTCAGACATCAGGCACCGTACAGAGTGGCTCTCTGACTCTTCCTAGTGGGTTCTCTGGTAGCACCTCTCCCAAGCCTCAAGGTACCTCTGGTGTATATACTCCAACTGCTGTTAAAGAAGTTCTCATGTACAGTCAGGCTACCCCAAGTGAATCTTTGTCTATATTGCAGCCTTCCTCTAGCTTGCAAAGTACTGTGCTACAGGGCAGCACGGTGTCTCAAGGCTTTAAAACTCCCTCTACCGATGGCACCTTTATCAAGCTTCAGGAAACCTCTAGCCAATATGTCCCCACTGCTCTGGATGTGGAATTGCCCCTGAGACAGAGCCAAGGTTCAAAACAGGAATTCCTTATCAGTGGCCCAGCGACACAATGGCGACCTTCCTCCACTAGCTGGTCACCAGATTATGAGGCTTCTCGTGCTGTGGTATCCCAAGTTAACGCTGCATCTCCAAGCTTTTATGCTGGTAGGCTATCTGGCCAGTTTGCCTCACCACAGGCAGGCATTGCATATAGTGGCTTGCCTAGCACAGCTGTAACCCAGAGTAGCTCCTCAGGTTCCAGTCAGTTTTCTGTCCTGCCTGCCCTAAGCTTGCCTCTTGTCGAGAGTACAACCTCTAGTTCTCATAAGACCCCAAGTTTATCCAGTACGCTGCTTAGACCCTCAAAGCCCATTCAGGCTGCTTCAGGCTCAATCACTAGCCCAATGTCTGCTGCTCAGTCTATTTTAGCTCAGCGCCCAATAAAATATGTAGCTTCATCTGTAGGCTCCAATGCCCAAGCAGTTTCACAAGGTCTTGTCTCTGTACAGTCTGCTGTCCCCATATTTGATTCCTCCAACTTGAATCCTATTGTTGACAACCAAGCTGTGGTTATAGACTAGCTCTTCAAGACTTTTACAACTGTTAAGGGCTAGTGGAGTGATCCTGTACATCTGCTCATTGGACTAAATGGGATCTGTTGATGACATCTGTGAAATAACCAATAAATTCAAATAAACTAACTTCTGTGGTATTTGCCTTTTTTTTTTTTTTTTTTTTTTTTTTTTTTTTTTTTTTTTTCCCCTCCTTCTCCCCCCCCCCCCCCCCTTCACTGGTTTTTATATTTACCTGCTCCTGTGTCTTAAGAGTAACTTGCTCCCAAGTTGCATTTGCTGGAACCCATGTACTAATGTGTGCACCTATAGGAGTAATGGACTTTTTTTTTTTTTTTTTTTTTTTTTTTTTTTTTTTTTTTTTTTTTTTTTTTTTAAATGTCCTGACAAATTTAATTTCTAAAACAACTGCTATTAAATTGTTTTAACATCCAGAAAATGAAGGCTAATGAAGTGTGTTCTCTATGGCCCTGGCATGTTTTTTTTTCTTCCCCTTTAAGTACACTGACTAAATCTTTAGAAATGGTGTTGGACCTTGAATAGCTTTCGAGACTTTTTCAGGTTTACTGGTTATGCCTATGGTATTGTACGGATGGGCTTAGTTAAACTTGAATGTGCCATGATGTTAAAAAAAAATCTGAGAAGTCAAGTGTGTTTTTTTTTTTTTTTTTTTTTTTTTTTTTCTTCTCAACGGTATTGATAAATACTTTCTGACTGGTAATGAGGTTATGTTCACTGTTTGATAACATTTGATTAAACCCCAACTGGATAACTTGGACAAAATAACCATTTCTTG
The DNA here is from genome assembly GCF_052040795.2 of Danio rerio. NCBI lineage: Eukaryota > Metazoa > Chordata > Actinopteri > Cypriniformes > Danionidae > Danio > Danio rerio. The sequence goes on along the minus strand of NC_141032.1, from coordinate 44,937,663 downwards.
CTTTCAGAGGGTTAAAAAAAAAGCTTAAATGTGTTGCAGTTGCAAGCCTTTATCTAGACTGGCCTGTACTAGAGAGCTCTCAACGCTTAGTATTTTGATTTCCATCTATACTCACCTTTGAATGATTGTACATTTTTTTTCTTTTAAATTGGCTTTTATTGTTCTGTAGTTGGCATGATACACTTGTATCTGGAAAATAAATAACCTTGTTGATTCTGAATTCTCCTAAAGGCTTTTGTCTAGTAGATTGTGGAGGATGGTGCTACCTTGATCTGTGTTCATGATTTGTGAATGAATGGCATAAGACTCGAGCAGTCAGCACTTCAGCTTGGAGACTGTTAGATTTCTGATTTAGCAAGTTGTATGTAAATGACTAAACTATCCACACTTTTAGTACGAGTGATCAGGAGGCAACTGGACTAAAGCCTGGTTTATACTTCTGCGTCAAGTGATTGCTGTGACCCATGGTGCATGCATACTTCTGCGCCCCATTTCTGTTGATCTGCAATAACACTTCTGAAACGCTAGTTGGCAGTGAGGTGTTTGTTCGTCTGAGTCGAGTTTCTTTGCTGGTGTTTTGTTTTTTGTGAATGCTTAATGTACAAGTGGTTCAAACTCGCTCATTTTGAGGCAGGAACCGGCGCATGTGCAGCAACTTTAACCAAAAGGTAAACCCAAAGCAACAGTCTCCATCTGGAGCTCCTTCACTGGACCACACTTGTAATCAATCGCTCCATGGGGCGACAGCAAGGGCTTTACGTCAACGCGTAGGCCGCACCGTAGCATACGCATGCGTTTGACGCAGAAGTATAAATCAGTTTTAATTGGGTATTAGTTAACTCTGCATCCTCTGACTAACTTCAGAATGTTGAGATCCTGCCCGTGAGAAGCATGAAAACTGTGCAGCATTGGGTTCCTAATCAAAATGTGACTAAAGAGTATGGGATCAGATATAAATCAAAACACTAAATTGATTCATAAACGAAAATTTTGACCCATTCCTGATTAGAAATAGTCTAAATTAGATGGTCACTTAAAAATGGAGTCTTTGAATTCTGAGCTGAAAACAAATGTTACAAACCCCTGATGTTAGTCTAGGGTTGTGGGGTTTGACATTTATTTAATTAAAATATATTTATATAAACAGTGAATGAGTGGAAAGACAACCAAAGTAATGCCAAAAAAAATGTGCTTTTATTTACAATCCCAAAGTGAATAACAACAACGAATTAATCAAAAATAAAGAAAAAGTAAGTAAGGCAAAAATATACTATTTACAATATATACAACACTGAGACAAATAAAGACGGGAAAAAAAAGAGAGCTGGCAGAAGGGACGCGGGCGGCGCTGAAGAAATGAAAAGAACAAAACCCAAACTAAATCTAACTTCCCAGAAGCATCTAGCTTACTAACTATGTGAAAAACAGTATAATTAGCACACGAAGATCTTCCGAGTCCTAACTATCTACTCTCCAAAAAGTACAAGGAGTGGCGCTCGCCCCTAACCTAGTGTACTAGACAGCAGAGTAGTCCTATGTGTTGCAATATGTATGTTACGTGACCTTCTTACCTGTCCGCTTCGTCCAAGCCTCGTAAACAACGATAAACTAAGAACACTGTACGAATAACAGACGGATAACGTGCACACAGAAACAAGCAACAACAAAGTACACAGTTAGACGGGGTTATTTCTAAACGCACGCGATAAATACAAACAAATGACAAAGCAGCGAAAGAGAAAAATGCAAGCAAGGGAAGGCGAGTGGTCTGGCGCACTCTTTTAACACAGGTGGTCTTTGCTTATTGGATGTGACGTAAGAGTGACGTAACCGGGGAGGATTGACTGACAGCTGAATGGACCAATGAATGGAACCTGAGAATACATGAGAGCATACAGGAGAAGAGAGCGAGAGAGAGCAAAAAAAAAAACAAATACATAACAACAAATATAGATAAATTCTAATAAAGAACAATTCTTTTCAGAAGCGCTTAAAAGGCTCAATTGCATTTAACCTTTGACCTTTTATCGTTGGGCTGATAGAATGGAATCTTACAGCTTCAAACTAATATTTCTTCTTTCTGAATTGTAAATCATTTGTGAGAGTGGGAGACTTTTCAGGTGAATACCCCCATAGCAAAATTTATCTGGCCCTGATCTGGCCCACACCATCAGCATTTGGTTAGCCCACATGCCGCAGTGAATTACGATACATGACTGGACCAAGTCTGGCTTCCATACAAGCGGCAAACATGGACCATATCTGGGCCAAGTCTCAGCCAAGTAATTAACACATAACTGGACCTGAACTAGGCCAGCAATGTTGGTGTCATGACTGCAATGTTTTTTATAAACCCATGAAGCATTTCGCTTTATGGCTGTGCTTTTTCTTGAAGCGACCTGATTGATAGAATTTTTTCTTTGCTCAAAAATAATTTAAATGTATTTTAAATGTGGATCGAGATAGACCAAACTTATGTGGACCACATATACATGTAAACATCTGGGCCAATTTGGGATCTGGCCTAAGACTTGAGTGCCACCTCAGCCAAACCATGGCCCACATGCTGCATGCCAGTGCCGGACAAATGCCTGCTGTGCCAGCTTTATGCCAAATCTGGGCCAGAATTCTTTGTTACCTGGGTATGATCTTGCCTGGTTTCCATTCCGAGCATTTTTAGTGAGCCTCATTAAAGCCATGAAAAGATTAAATGCAGTTTGAGTCCTCTGTCAGAAAGGCCAGGAGAGGGCAGTCAGTCAGCAAATGAGCACCAACTCCGTCCTTTCCGTCTTGCTCTTTCAGGCACCCATACTGGATTCAGTTTAGAATTATTTAACACACCTTCCTGCTAATTTCTCCTGCTTTCTATTCGACCAGCTGTACAAGGTTGTTCTCCAACCTTGCACAGCTAGTTTGTCTTTGGGACTGACTGCATAAATATCCCTGTTCAAACACTCAACAGCAGAAATCACAGGGGTAGAACAGATCAATACTTCCATTTTCTTGTAAAAGTAGGCACTAAAATTAATTTTTCTCTCCTCACTGGAGATGCTCAGTCCCTCATTATTTCAAATAATGGCAACAAATTCCACTCAAGGTTTACTGTCTTATTTTAATTGGATTACTTAAGAATTTCAGGGCTTCTGGTAGTACCTAGAATAGCAAAATCAAGTAAAGGAGGTCGAGCCTTCTCTTTCATGGCTCCTACACTCTAGAATAGCCTTCCTGATAACGTCCGAGGCTCAGACACACTCTCCCAGTTCAAAACTAGATTAAAGACCTATCTGTTTAGTAAAGCATACACTCAATGCATCACCTAGCGGGTTCCACACAGGCTTCTGCATCTTGCTTATATACACTATGAACAGCAGCTACGCTAATTATTCTCTTTATTCTCTATTTTCACCTGGGGATACTCATCCCGAGGTCCTCAGATTATGCGGAGTCACTGATTGGATCCAAGACCAGCGACGTGATGATCCCAAGGATTCCATATCCGGGACCAGGCAATATCCTGAGCTGCTGCTGCGCTGATGGTTGTGGGGAGTGGAGAACATGAGTCTGATTCCAGCGACACTCCAGCGACAGACGGGTCTTCGCTGAGGCCATCTTCCAGCCTAAACCACGGCGAATGAAGCTCTGCACAAGACTTTTGGCCTGCAGAGAAATTAAAATGGTCGTGCCCAACTGAGTCTGGTTCCCTCAAGGTTTTTTTTCTTCACTCCCATCAGGTGAAGTTTTTTTTCCCTCTCTGCTGTCGCCACTGCCTCGCATGGTTCAGGATTGGTAGAGCTACGCATCGATGAATTTGCTCTTCAGTGTTTGAACTCTCAGTAATGATTAAATCACACTGATCTGAGCTAAACTGAACTGAACTTAAACACTAAAAACTGAACCACACTGTTCCAGTTACTATGACCATTTATGTGAAGCTGCTTTGACACAATCTACATTGTAAAAGCGCTATACAAATAAAGCTGAATTGAAAAGCTGAATTGAACTTTAAAGAAATGCGATTCAGTGTTTAGCTTCATAACCGTGGAGAGACTGCTTGTCCCAGCCAATTCAGATGACTAGAATAGAGTCAGGTGATTGATTTAGTGTACTTAGACCTGTAATAAGCTTCACAATCCCATTAGCAAAGGTGTCTTTGATCTTTGGAGATATGACCGATGTAGCGCATGTGCTTTTCAAGATTATAATGATGCCTCACTCCCCGAAGATCCTTTCATGTACTGTAGTAGACAGTGCTGAGGTGGGAGGAAACAACACGATGAGTTTTGTCCCCCAATTTGTAGCATCATTTAGTGAGATGACAGACATCCTTGGAGGTCTGGATGGCAGTGTGCGCGTGTATGCATGCAAGCAGACTCTGAATTGCTGAATGTGTGTCTGTTGTTTATTACATTTAGGGAAAATGACACAGGACTCGACAATTTTTTTTGTTTTTCAAAATGAAGCTTATCTGCTCTGGAAATCATGGTTTGTGTTAATGTCAGTGCTCAAGATGTATTGCATGTAATTTGATGTTAAAAGAGATTGTTTGGATTTTGATCAAAAGCAATGATTATGCGAAAGTCTGAAACCACTTTTATATAGCAAATTGTTAAATGGGGTCTCAGCTAACGTGATTATTACGTAACTTCAATGTATTTTGACAACCAAAGTTTCAGCGATGTAACTAACTACGTCGTGACAACTGGAAAAGTTTAATTCGTAGTTACGTTGCTACAATAACCTCATGAGGTGGCCACTTAGTAATCACAACCTTGTGACAATGTCATGCTCTGATACTAATTTGGTAATTTTTAGGGTGGACAATTACTTGTCCTCATTTGCCCAACAATGGGAAACACCCATTACATTCACACTCATACACTACGGCCAATTTAGCTTATTCAATTCACCTATATCGCATGCCTTTAAACTGTGAAATTGGGAGAACATGGAAACTCCACACAAATATGCCAACTGATCCAGCTGGGGCTCGAACCAGCTACCTTCTTGGTGTGAGGTGGTTGTGCTACCCACTGTGCCAACGTGACGCCCAACTCATTCTCAAAATTAGGCAAATCTAACTTACCTTCAATACAGGCATTATTTGCTTGGGCCATTAAGTGGAAATTTACACCCTACCAATGAATTTCTAACTCATTTCCTGCTGTTCAAAAATAAACCTAAATGTTATGGTAAGTGATAGTCTGTGAACGTCAAGACGTTACATTGCAGCAACGAAAGTTGTAATCAGTTACCATGTCACAAATAACGAAAGCGGTAGTTAAAATATGTTGCAGTTACACACAATATGATTAGCAGGGAGTGTTAGTTCACTTTTTAATAAATACAGTAAACATATTATCAAAATGACATCTTAACAAAAAAAAAAAAAAAAACGTGTATATGTAATTTATACACACAGTTCAAGGCAGTATTATTAGCCGCCCTTTTATTTTTTTCCCCTTTTTTAAATCTTTCCCAAATTATCTTTAACAGAGCAAGGAAATTTTCACAGTATGTCTGATAATATTTTTTTTTCTTCTGGAGAAAGTCTTATTTGTTTTATTTCAGGTAGAATAAAAGAAGTTATAAAATTTTTTTAAATACCATTTTAAGGACAAAATTGTTAGCCCCTTTAAGCTACAGTATATATTTATTGATAGTCTACAGGACAAACCATCATTATACAATAACTCGCCTAATTACCCTAACCTGCCTAGTTAACCTAACCTAGTTAAGCCTTTAAATGTCACTTTAAGCTGTATAGAAGCGTCAAGCTGTATAGAAGTTACTGTCGTCATGGCAAAGATAAAATAAATCAGTTTGAGTTATTAAACTATAATGTTTAGAAATGAGAAATGTGTAGATAAAATCTCTCCGTTAAACTGAAATTGAGGGGAAAAATAAACAGGAAGGCTAATTCTCAACGCACGTGAATATATATATATATATATATATATATATATATATATATATATATATATATATATATATATATATATATATATATATATATACTAGTACTGGTAACTAAATTACCAGCTAAAGACAGTATACTGACAACGTTGTGATAATGGAATTACCTGCATACGACGTGGTAACTTGTCTGCAGGTAATCACGAAATTACCAAAATTGACCACCTAACTTATGTCGTTTGTTATAGTATTGTGTATAGTACTATATAAAAAGCACCTAGAATTGCTGTAATATACTTATTAAAGGCTCAAAGTATAAAGCTGACGTTTTTAGCGTCCTTGTTTCCAAAAGTTTATTCCCTATGTTTTTTTTCTAGTGTACTTACTTCTAGTTTTCCATCTCTTTCTCGTCAATATACGGCTTAAATGAACTTTGTTAAATATAATCATTGTTAATTCGGCAAGTAGCTGTAATTGCACTGTAAGTCTTGTTTTGCCTCCTCTCGATTGTTAAAACATTAATATGCAATATTGACGATGGATGTCATGTGCAACATTAGTTGATATGCACAGTCTGATCTGTTTATTAATCCGTGTTTTATTTTTCACTTTCTTGCTTTAAGCTCCAAATCTTTTGTAATATGCCCATCAATGGTCCTCCAATAACCCCAGCAGACTCTCCTCTTTACATTTCAATCATCTCCTGGCTTTTGTTTATTTTTTATTTTTTGTTTTTTTCTTTGAGATGAGGGATGAATTTCCTCTAGTGTTTAACCAACTGTTGAGCAGAATAAGAAATCAAATTGGAAAGTGAGAAATTGGAAGAATAAAATCAATAATAACAGATCTCTGGTCAATAATACATCTTTCCACAGTATGGCGCCAGAGACTGTGCTGTAAACCTTTTGTAGTACAACAGCTGACCTGAAGAGAGCAGCAGAGTCATTCCAGATGTATATTTGCCAGTGAGATCTTCACATACACTGGTTTTGCCTTTCACCCAGTTTATACACAGTGTCAGGGTTGTTTATAGTCGAAAGTTAAGCATGTCATGCTGTATTTAATGTTGTCTGTAGCATCTGCTTTGTTCAAGCATGTGATGCTATCTGTCCATGTCAAATTGAAAAAGTGAAATTGAGACCAAAATCCTTATTAAATATTGATTGACTGAATGCCTGGGCTTTTGAAGTCAACAACAGATATAAAACACTTTTCACCACCCTTTTGTGGTCAGTCTACTTTCATCTTGGCATTATGTAATATTTACATGTTTGGGCAGGTTTGGATTTGGGGATTTTGAAGCGCTAAGCAATTCCAGCCATGGGGCCCAGCAGTCCTAATATGCAACCGTCATATTTATTTATTTACTTACTTTTTCATGCATTTAATTTATTTTTATTTTGCTCTTTTTTTCCTTATATCACATGATCCTGTTTTCTGTATCTTAATGCAATCTCTACAATTTAAATAGTTTGTTTTCTTAAAATGGATATATATGAATATAAATGAATGAAAAATACGAAATAAACTGTTTGCTGACTGCATGGACTGCATGATTGGGGTGGGCGACACATTTGCATGAAAAAAAATTTATTTGTTAAACCCTCACAATATAATTTATAATAGAAAACTATGTTGTATATAATTTATAGAAACTTAAGGGTATTTATTAAGGGCTCCCAGATGTCCTGGGGCCCTAAGCGGTCGCTTAACTTGTTTATTGGGTAAATCTACCCCTGCACGTGGGGTCAGAAACAAAAGTTTACTACTTTGATTATACCATCTACGGATGATAGTCTATAAGGAACACATTTGTACATGTTTCTCATCTAAATGTAAGTGTATTTGTGAGTTAGTGCACACGTGGAAAATAAAGCTCATTCTGATCTGATTGTGAAGTATATTAAAGCTTATTTTTTTAAGAGACTGATACATTCGTAGCAGTAAATTGCTAAAATGTAACTTCGTGGCATTTGAAATTATTTTCTGCTTTGCAATCACTATGTATTACCAAAGACTATAGAATACACAGGAGTGACCTTCAGTCACAAGTATAGATTTGAATGGGGAAAAGTTTAATGGTCTTTATGGCGAATGAAGCCCCGCCTACTAGTACAGGAGCCAATCATCGATCGCTACAGACTGACATGTGCTTCAGTTCATGTGGTTAACAAACACACTGGAATCTCAGCGAGTACTTGCTTCACATACATAAAAAATGTATCCACATAAAGCTTGAAATATGAGCTTTTAAATAAACCAACAGCACTTGAAAACAAAAGTTGTTTGGTTTTGTAATAATCTCTATGAAACGAACACGACGTACAGTCCTGTCAAACGCACATCACATGACAGCAATTATCAAACGCACTACACAAACTTGTGAACAGAGTCGCTGTTATTTCTGGAGGAGATTCGCCATCAAGACCGATTTGTGAATTACTTCTTGAAGACCAGTGTGATCTGATCATTTTTCAGAGGAAGATAATGTGTAGAACGGCCATAAATGAGGTTGGTGTCATGATCTTTTTTTTTTTTTTGAGTGCGCCCTACTGAGAAAAAAACAGCTTAAACCAGTCTAGGCTGGTTGGCTAGTCGACCAGGCTGGTTTTAAAGGAGTTTTGGCCATTTCCAGCCTGGTCTTAATTACTGGAAATTACTGGAAACCAGCATGGAAATGGCCAAAAACCCCTCTAAAACCAGCCAACCAGCCTAGGCTGGTTTAAGCTGGATTTTTCAGCAGAGGCATGCGCATTTGCTCGGGCACACTTAAAAAAATTGTATTTTGTTTGATTAGAACGTTTAGAAATAAAACTTAGGAGACAGCTGTTGTTTAATATTATTAGAAGTTTCGAATATGTAATGTAATCGTAAGCTTTGCAAACAGTTTTGGAGAATTTGATGTTTCCCCATTATGCCCGAGCTTACTGCCCGAGAGGCGTTTCAAAGATGGCCACCAACAGGGCCGGAGTGGGACTCCTTTTCAGCCCTGGAGTTTCAAGCCTCAGACAGGCCCACCTCAGTTTACGACTGACTATATTAAAATAAGGTCATTTCCAATTCAGTTTCTAATTGCACTATCACATCTTTTTTTGAGAAAACAGCTGGCTTTAGAACTTCAAATGTTCAACAACCCTTACAGTATTATATGTCTTAACAATACAAAAAAAAAAAAAATACTTAGATGAGAATCAAACCTGGGTCGGCAGCATCATAATCTAACATGCTAACCACTGAACCACAACAGTTGTATATTAAGATGTGACTCATCTGAGTAATATCATCATTACCCTCCGGGCTGGTTATATATAAAAAGAGCAGAGCTGCGGTAAAATAATGAATAAGAAGACTGTGGTCAAGTAAATAAATAAATTAATTTAAAAAGTGTCACTGCTGAGAGCAACAGATTCTGGAGCTAGGGACACCGGCCCTCGCGGCCAAAAAACGGACCGGCCCACCGGGAATTCTCCCGGTCCTCCCGATTAGCCAATCCGGGCCTGGCCGCCAAATAAAATGAATTGCCTTAAAAAGACTTTGATTTTACTCACTTGTTATCAAGAAACTTTTAATTAAATTACAGTCCCAACAAACACATCTACGTTGTAGCGTTGTCTGTACAACGCTGCATTTTTTGTGTGTGCTTGAAGTGCTGTCACAAAGTAGAAATGTAAGACGTGAAAAGGCTGTAGCAACGTTGTCGTGTAACATTCAGCAACCGTGAGACGACGGACGTTCTTACTACATGCATTGATGTTTTTTTTTTTTTTCCTTGGCAGCTTATCAATACTGCCTAGAATACAGGATAAGCAGAAATAATTTCCCAGTATTGCTTAATATTAAATATTGTTCATTCTTTTTTTCCTTTTTAATAAAATAACTGCATGTGTAAGCTTTGAAGTGTAAAAATGCCACACAAATGTATATAATCAAACTTTTACATTTCACATTTAATAAATACAGTACACATCTAGCAAACAAGATAAAAAGTTTAGATTGTATTAAATAATTAACTATATGTAATTAAACTAAAAGGGTAAGCTAGGGGCCTACTCACACTATGCCATCTGTACCATGCCCAGGCCCGTTTCCCGGATTGTTTGAGAAGTGTGAGTGCGCTGAATCGGGCTCAAGCACGGTTCACTTGGCCGGCCCTGGCCCGGTTGGAAGAGGTGTGCCTGAGCGCGGATCACTTGGGCTTTGGCGCGGTACGCTTGTGTGTGAGTGCAAAACGCGCCAAAGCCCGAAACTGATAGTGAGACGTAACTTTTAAAGGGTTGTTTATATGGATTTATTAATCATTCTTACTGTTCAGTGATCGCAAACTGCCGTAGTTTATTAAAGACGCAAACCCCTCACTGCACGTCAGCTGCGCGCCTTCAGGAGACCTCCTCATTCCTGCAGCGCGAGGGCTTTATGATTGTTTATGAGCGCCAAAAGTGGCGGATCTGTCCGGTAAAATATCTGACTGCGTGTCACCGCATCCCTAAGGGACTGTTTGGCAAAATATTTGACTGCATGTCACTGCATAACAAACGACTAAAAGGATATAACTAGAGAAATCTCCACTGTGCTACTGGATGAGAGCGTATGGCAAGCCGTTTTAGCATTTAAACCTTGTTCTGACTATCCATAAATATATTTAGAGATATCTCTAATTATATTTTGACTTGTCATAATTATAATTCGACTAGTCAGATTGGAGATATCTGCAAATATATTATGACTGACTAGTCATATTCCTCCATTGACTTCCATTAAAAAATATTTGCAGATATCTCTAAATAAGTTTTGACTAGTCACAATTGTAATTAGAGATATCTCCAAATGAATTTTGACTAGTCAAAAATCCAATTCAAGATATCTACAACTGTAATTCGACTATTAGTAAATTAATTAGAGATATCTTCAAATATATTTGTAAATATCTCTAAATATGAAGAATTAAAGATATCTCTAAATGTATTATAACTAGTAAAAACTCAGTTAGAGATATCTCTAATTACAACTGTTACTAGTCAAAATTAATCTGATTTCATACTAGTACAATTGTAATTACAGATATCTCTAATTGTCATTCTGAGTAGTGGAATTATAATTATGACTAGTCAAAATATAATTAGAGATATCTCTAATATATTTATGAAGTCAGAACAAAGATTTAAATGCTAAAAAGGCTTGCCATAGAGAGCGCTTCTCACTGAACAGAGCAGCAGCGATGACGTAAGCGTGCCGAGCCCCGATATGGTGAGCGCGGGCCGTCGGGGGAGACGGGAGGGGGGACAAGAGTGCTTTGGCCCGGTTCGAGGCAACTGTACCTTGTTTGAGTACGGCCTAAATTAAAATGTCAATTGAGAAAGTAAAGTAAACGAATAAGAGGAGTAAACAAGAAAACTAATTAAAATGCAGATATGGGCATCGAACCTCTGGACTGGAGAACACAGCAGACAGGGGAGCGCAGCCGAAGACCAGTAGTTGTTGTTGTTGGTACGGAGAAAGCAGTCAGAGAAAGAAACTAATCCAAGAGAGAATCCAGTTTAGAGATATAACCACAACACCAGCAACAAGTCAAATAGGCAGCGAACAAGAAAGGACAGATTAGAGCTGGACACAACCGGACTATACAAATAACCACTGATGACTTATTTATCAAGAAGAAAAAAAGCAATACTCAATACTCTGGTTGAATGAGACACCAAACGGTTTGTTGAAATTTAAACGGATTTATTGATGACGAGTAAATGTTGTACAGTGGTCGTCCACGCCACCTAAGCACAACCTAAAGCTACAGCCGTTTAAATGGCAACGTTATGACACCGTTGTGACAAACCTTAGCAACAATGTAGATCCTCAACTTTTTCAAGATTGGTAAGATGTTGTAGGAAGGTCGCTACATTAAGGCACTTTTGTGTGTTTGTTGGGATTAAATTGAGTATATTGTTTATTTTGTTTGATGTTTTTGTAAGTCAGTATGTAATTCTACGTTGACGATAGAACATTATAACATTATTTCGCCCATTTTTTTATGTTTAAGTTAGGGCTGGACAATAATTTAATATCAGTATATATCGAGATGTATTTTTTTCATGTAATATGATTTTTAAACCCATTTTCAGTATTTTTATAAAAATTTGCATATATATATATATATATATATATATATATATATATATATATATATATATATATATATATATATATATATATATATATATATATATAAGATGGATGGATCTTATAAGATCTTATACATGAATGATTTTCAGTGTTCAGCCAACAGAAAGAGCATGATGACCTACATCACAGATACACTGTCAGCGCTAAGCAGTTGGTTAAGCTCTGTCGCAGAAAGTTTTAGCTACAAAACGAGTGCCCTGAATAATTGTGAATGAACAAGCTTCCACAAGTAAGAATGCAGACGAATTAGTTGATGTGAGAGGAAAGACTAATGCAGTGGTTTAAAAGCGGTTCGGCTTTTTAAGTTTCGATAAACTTGTAGTTTCGGTGCTCTGCAAAATGTGCAGGAGAGTGGTGCCAACTAGCAGCGGGAACACATCAAATCTGTTCCACCCGATAGAACATACTGAGAGTCAGAAGATGAGGCATCATAAACATAAACCTGTTGCCTCACCATCACCACCATCCACCTCCCCGATACCGAAACCAGTGGTATCAGAAGAGAACGCAATGAAGCAAACATAGATGGCTATGAGGCGCTTCGCTTATTAACACATACATATACACCTATAACTTACTCGCTTATAAACCTATACTACGTTCAAAACATGTATGAAACTTGCGCATATACATGTAAACTTGATGCTTGCATACACCCACATACACACGCACATGCATATAAACTCGATCCTTGCATATACTCCTACATTAACACACGCACATACTGTACATTTAAACTCGATCCTTGCATATACTTGATCCTTGCATAAACACCCAAATCAACACTCACACACACAAACCTGCTGCATGCTGTTATAGCACTCGAGCAAACTTACACAATAAAATTCACAGACATACTTATCAGAACTCTGGTTATTGCAAAAGCTTAATACAAAAAGTGAACATCATATTTTTATACCTTTTTTTATGAAAAAAAAAAGGTATAAGAGCCTGGAGGAATTATAGACTTTGCAAATTCAGTTTACAGATAGGTACAGACATCTATTGTGTGCTTTCTTGGCAGTTTTTCCCTGTCTTTTTAATATTGTCCATATCGATATCAGAATTATATCGTATTGATCAAAATTAAGAAATATATTGTGATTTAATTTTTTGCCATATCATCCAGCCCCATCTTTAACTTTTGCAACATAATAAACCCTTTAATTTAGTTAGTTTCTATGGAAATTCAATCACTTTTGGAAATTTTATCTGATGTATCCAAATCATGGATATTTAAGTGTTTTTAAGTACACTGTACAAAACTGTTGGGTTCCACACAATCAATTTGTCTTGGGACAACTTGAAGAAATTAAGTTAACTTATTAGTTTTTACAAATTAAAGTGCAATGAACCTAAAACAATTAAGTTGTCTCCTCAAGAAGTGTGTAGTTTCAGCACATTTAAAAAAAAGCACTTTGAACAAACAGCAAAGCGTTTTTGAGTGTAACACATCTGATATATTTTCATTTGCAGAATATTTGACTTGTCAACAGATGTCTAATGAATTGCCGTGTCAACTGATCTTCCTGCAAACCTTTGCAAACAGAAGATCTTCCCTCCAGTCCTGTTCATAAAAGGTATGAAAAGCCTACTATTTTGTGTTTGTGACTTATGTTGTTGGCTCATCTTGACCACACTTTCCACAGTATTTAAAGATCTAAAACCACAAACTGTCTCATCTAATCAGACATCATGATCTTTCTATCATGAAAGAAAGTCCTTGAAACTGTACGATGCTCGCAGTCTTCAAAGCACACGTTCCCCTTCCTTGTTCTAATGCAAATAAATCCACTTCCTTGATTCCTCCTCGACAGAAGTCTCTGAGACGCACTGTTAAAAGCAAACTAATGTACCTAGCTTTCAAAAGTGACCCTCTCCATAATGTATAAGAGCTAGGTACATTGTGCACTTTGTCAAGGGCGACTTGACTAACATAAAAAAATGTTTTTTGAATAACCCATATGCTTTAGTAATAAATAAATACACAGTTTGACAATAAAACACTGCAGTAGCTGCTTTGTTGGTCATGCAGGTCTGAATTTTAGACAGAATAGATTTAGCCATGTAAAATGGTGTTATATTGATTAAATAATATGGTTATGGCTAAAGGGAGTTGTTGAGCAGAACACGCAATGCACAGATTTCAGAAGATTAGAGGCTGCAAAAAAATGAATGAATAAAGATTATAGTGAATTTAGTGACACAAGTGTTAATAAAAGACTATTGTGTGCAGTGTATCTGCTTCTCTTTTGCTTAAAAGTGTTTTCGAGTAATGTATAGAGAAGCTGATGTGTTTGAAGTATACTGTACAGTATGTGTGAAGAGACGGAGCTCCATATGCAAGGCTTTCCCTGCCTGAGGTCTGTTTGTTTTCACTGTGCTCATTTCTCTGTTTGAACATCTAAGCGCTTTAATCTGTATGTATCTAGCATCTGGCTAATGAAAGCAAAGTCAATTCATAAATATATTACCATCTTGTAAATTATATTGCTATGGTTTCTTCCATCTCTTCACCTATCCATTGGTCCGATCCATCCATCCATCCATCCATAGTCCTATTCATCCATCCATCCATCCATCCATCCATCCATCCATCCATCCATCCATCCATCCATCCATCCATCCATCCATCTCTTCACCTATCCATTGGTCCGATCCATCCATCCATCCATCCATCCATAGTCCTATCCATCCATCCATCCATCCATCCATCCACCCATAAATAGTCCCATCCATCCATCCATCCATCCATCCATTCATAGTCCTATCCATCCATCCATCCATCCATCCATCCATCCATCCATCCATCCATCCATCCATGGTCTTGTCCATTTGTCCATTCTGTCTGTTCATGATCCATCCATCCATCCATCCATCCATCCATCCATCCATCCATCCATCCATCCATCCATCCATCCATCCATTCATAGTCATATCCATCCTTCCATCCATCCATCCATCCATGGTTCAATCAATCAATCAATCAATCAATCAATCAATCAATCAATCCATCCATCCATCCATCCATCCATCCATCCGTCCATCCGTCCATCCTGTCCATGGTCCCATCCAGCCATCCATCTGTCTGTCCATAGTCTTATCCATTCCTCCATCCATCCATCCATCCATCTATCCATAGTCGTATCCATTCATCCATCCATCCATCCATCCATTCATGGTCCTATCCATCAATTCGACCTTCCATGATTCCATCCATCCATCCATCCATCCATCCTGTCTGTTCATGGTCCCATCCATCCATCCATCCATCCATAGTCGTATCCATTCATCCATCCATCCATCTATCCATCCATTCATGGTCCTATCCATCAATTCGACCTTCCATCCATCCATCCATCCATAGTCCTATCCATCTAGTTTATTATTTTATGGTTCATCCATCCCTTCATCCATAATTAAATGTTTATATCTATTATCCATCTATCATTTTAATGTCCTATCTTTCATCCATCCATCCATCCATCCATCCATTTTATCGTTCTGTCATTTTATACTTCCATCAGTTAATTCATTCATCCATCATTTTATGCTTCTATCCAATTATCCATCCATCCATCCATCAACCATTTAATGTATCTATCATTTATCCATCCTTTTATGGTTGTCTATTATCCATTCATCATTTTAGGGTTCTATCTTCTATCCATCTGCTCATCCATTGCAGAAAACTGGTTCATTTCAGCTTCACCAGCACAGTCTAAACTACATTTAATTATAAAATTCACTATCACTTTCAATATTACACTTTAACTGTGTTTGATAAAAAAACACAACTTCGGGAAGCTTAAGAATAATTAAAACCTCGTTTTTACTTTGTTTTAGTGAAATAACCCTGATGGAGACTCTGTACATACTTAATAAGGAGTTTACTGAAGGAAAACTCTCAGCTATTAGTGAATATATGTTCCCAGGATATTCCTCTGCATTCTGCTTTCCGATGAAGAAAGAAAAACATAAGGGTTTAAATTGCTGAGTAAATAATGACAGAATTACCATTATTGCCTAATCGATACCTCAATGCATTTTCATCCAGCAATTTATTTTGTGCCGATATAATGCATTTCCACATGTGTATGGCTTGCAATTTTAGAGTATTTCCTGTGAGCCTTACCTCCTGTTGTTTTTGCGGTGCACGTCATACTCATGAGGTTCCATGCTGCTGTTACAGCAGCATGTCAATGAATAGAAAATAACCATAGATCGTGCTCCTCCGTTCCCAGTGGGAATTCACCACACATCTTTGGTGTTCAGACACCTACTGAGAATTCAAAGCTTTTCAGAGGAGAGTCCGCAGATTCCAGTACGCCGTGTAAGTATGACACATGTGGGACCGTCTGGAGGAGGACTGATGGAGAGCACAATGATGTCAGTTTGAGAGCTGGGAATTTCACACTGGGCCTGGAGAGAATGTTTAGTCACAAACAAATCAATTAATGTTCTGCTCCCGTGCACTTCCTGCAGAAGGCTCTTTGAAGCGTCTTCTCCTTGAACTAACCGGCGGGAAAAGAGGGTGGAGGGCTGGGTTTCTGGTGCAACCGACCATAGAGATGCAAAAGGGCTTCAAAGATGCGAGCTGATGTTCAGAATTCAGAGTGAAGATTTTAGAAACAAGTGCAGAAGTGCAGGCGGAAAATCCTATCAGTCTGACTTCACATTTTTTGTTTGTATTTCGTGTGTGGAAAAAAAAGATGGAAGTCTTCAATGCGACTGAAAAAGTTGATTTACGGTATTATTATGTATTAGTGATGGGAAGTTGGATCATTTTACTGACTCAGACCTTTGAGCCTTTTTCATTGAGATGAATGAATCTTCTTTCAAGTCATTTCAAGAGTTCACTCTTAGCTGATGATTGATTATGAAGCTTGTTTGGCATGCTGTCCCGGGAGAGAGCCCTGAGCTCATAAGACTCTTGAGCCCGAGGCTCCCTCCCATTTGCAAGGAGAGAAGGGAATTTGAGCTCAGGTAGATCTCGAGAACTCCCCTGCTGTAGTAGCTAATAAACAGATAGTGATTGCCCTTAAGCGATAACTACTTACTAGGAGCATGTCTATGGTGCTGATTTGGATTAGTCAATTAACTTAAGTTGCATGTTTTTGAAGGGTGGGAGGAAATCGCGGAACCCGGGGGGGAAAATTTAAGCATAGGAAGAACTCCACACAGAAACGTCGGCTGGGTTGGTAAGGACTAGATCCAGTGACGTTCTTGCTGTAAGGCAACAGTGCTAACCACTGGGCCACCATGTCACCCATCTAGGAAAGGAGGAGGAGTAGTGGTGGAAAGGGGGATTCTTCAAAACAAAGATGGCTGTTATGTGGAACTTAGGGTATTTATAGTGGCTTAGGAATCGTCTGATTGGTGAATTATAAATTAAATAATGCGGGACCGGCCGCAAGCAATCATAAGCACGTGATCCTCTCGAAATTAGTTTAGAAATACACTTCACTTCGTTCAATTTTAAGAAATAGTAGTAAAATGTTACGATGCTTCCTAACGCATCGCCGGCAGCTAGCTCTCTGCAACTCTCACATGGTTGCCCACTGAAGCTAAGCAGGGCTGCACCAGGTCAGTACCTGGATGGGAGACCACATGGGAAAGCTAGGTTGCTACCGGAAGTGGTGTTAGTGAGGCCAGCAGGGGGCGCCCAACCTGCGGTCTGTGTGGGTCCTAATGTCCCAGTATAGTGACGGGGACGCTATACTGCTCAGTGAGCGCTGTCTTTCGGATGACACCGAGGTCCCGACTCTCTGTGGTCATTAAAAATCCCAGAATGTCCTTTGAAAAAGAGTAGGGGGTTTAACTCCAGCATCCTGGCCAAATCTGCCCACTGGCCTCTGTCCATCATGGCCTCCTAACCATCCCCATATTCAAATTAGCTTCATCTCTGTCTCCCCTCCACCAATCAGCTGATGTGTGGTGTGCCGTCTGGCGCAAAAATGGCTGCCGTCGCGTCATCCAGGTGGATGCTGCACACTGGTGGTGGATGAGGAGATTCCCCCCACTGTGTAAAGCACTTTGAGTGCCCAGAAAAAGCGCTATATAAATGTAAGGAATTATTATTATTATTATTATTATTATTATCTACAACTAGCAACTCATAACTAGAATGTTATAAAAAAAGAGAAAATAATCATTAATTGTTTACCTGTTGGAAGATGGAATGTTGGAAGATGAGTGTTGCTAACAAAATGGATGAAGGCAGAGCAGAAACAAGACACACACTAATAGCACCACCCTAAAGACATTCCATGTGACCAGAAGTGAAGAAAAGTTGTTTCAAGGGATGGTTACAGTATTGCATCAGATATTATGAGGGCAAATATTTTTTTTTACTAAACAATAAAGTGCACAGATACATCATTTATAGACCATTTTTACATATCCGGGTATCTCAGCAGCAGAAGTTGTCATAGTTGGTGACTTCCATAGTACGAAAAAATACTACACTACCTGACAAAAGTCTTGTTGTTGATCCCAGTTGTAAGAGCAACAAATAATACCTTGACTTCTAGTTGATCATTTGGAAAAGTGGCAGATGGTAGATTTTCTGATCAATCATCTGTTGAACTGAATCACAATCATCACAAATACTGCTGAAGACCTGTTGAAACCCGCATAGACCCAAGATTTTCACAAAAATCAGTCAAGTTTGGTTAAGGAAAACTCATAGTTTGGGGTTACATTCAGTATGGGGGCATCAAGAGATTTGAAGAGTGGATGGCAACATCAACAGCCTGAGGTATCAAGACATTCGTGCTGCCCATTAAATTACAAACCAAGGAGAGGGTAAATTCTTCAGCAGGATAGTGCTCCTTCTCATATTTCAGCAAAACTCCTAAAGAAAAGAAGGTCAAGGAGTTCTAGGTTTGGCCATACCAGTCACCAGACATGAACATCATCGAGCATGACTGGGGTAAGATGGAGGAGGAGGCATTGAAGATGAATCCAAAGAATCTTGATGAACTCTGGGAGTCCTGCGAGAACGCTTTCTTTGCCATTTCAGATGACTTTATTAATAAGTGATTTGAGTCATTGCAGAGATGTATGGATGCAGTCCTACAAGCTCATGGGAGTCATACACCATATTGATTCTTTTTCCACGGCACCATGACTTTATATTCTATACTGTACATTTCTTCTGTTAATTGACAAGACTTTTGTCTAAGCAAAGTCAGATCTTACTGTCCTAATTAAATAATTATGAATCAAGACATGATCATATTTTGTTTTGGTAAAAATAAGCGTAATCTAGAGGCATTTGCCTTTCATATAAGCCACTTCTGATACCAAATGATCAACTTTAAGTCAAGTTATTATTTATTCCTAAAACTTGGATAGGTGACGAGACTTTTGTCAGGTAGTGTATGGAAGTCAATGGGTGAAAACAGCAGAAGAAGGAAGCTCACATAGGTTTTTGAACAAGTAAAAGGTAAGAGAATGATGGCAGAATTTTCATTTGTGGCTGAACAATCCCTTGAAAATATTTATTGTATGCAAATACTAGCGGTCAACGTCTTTTGAACTATACTGTGTATGTATTTAAAACAATGTAAAACCAATTTGTATTGTTATAAATTTGTGTGAAGGTGTCAATGGAATGGGTTGAATGGTTGTGATGACAGCATTTTAAATTCAAATTGTCCCCTTAAGTGAATGAGGCAGGTGCTAAAACGACTCAGACAATGCATGCAAATGAATATCACTGAGTGTGGTTCATTCTTAGTGAATTTCCCCGTCAAAGTAACCATGACAGACAGGGCTTACCTGCAGGACCTACTGTAAAGATGTTTAATTATGGTGCTGTCAGTCTCTTTCTAAGGACTGACTACAGATCTGCATTCAAATTAACCTAGTGATCAAAAGTACAGGTGAAATTAGCAGCGTTTTCTTGAGCTCTGAAAGAAAGTCTCAGGCTCGGCCTCAGTGAAAGCTTCAGAACTTTTCTTGATATTTTTTTCTTCATTTGAAGGTTCAGTGGAAGTTCAGAAGTGGCAGTGAGGAGCTGTGTGAATTATATTTGCAGTGCATGAAAAGAGTGGATGGCCTTTGTTGCTAGCTTATTGTTACTCATTAAGGTGAATGGTGAACAAAAATTAGGCTTTTTAAAGAAAGAAGTTGAAAAGGAATAGGAAAAACACAATCATTTTACAACACAATGAAATCTAATCACAGGCAGTCCCTTTGGGTTTTTTAGTGGCCTTTGAAAATTCTTGCTTTATTTTGTTCCAGCATTCGACCTTCTTAGACATTTATTCATAAATCTTTATTAGGATTAAATTGAAGCGTATGCTGCAACTAGAAGCAACTGTGGCATCTTTGTGAATCCCTGCTGCTTCTCCTGCTGTTTCTGCTGCTCGCATCATTTGAGGGGCTTGTTATCAATTCCAGAACTTTACAGCGAGAGATTTCTAGATAATAATAATTGAACACACCAAGCAGACACATCAGCATCCTAACAAAAAATGTACACATTAGACTTGAAGTCAAAATTATTCGCCCTCCTCTGCCCTTTTTTTTCTCTCAAATATTTCCCAAATAATATTTAACAGAGCAAGGCATTTCTCGCAGTATTTCTTATAATATTGTTTTTGTTCTGGGGAAAAGCTTATTTGTTTTATTTCGGCTAAAATAAAAGCAGTTTGTAATTTATTTAGAACCATTTTAGGGTCAATTTTATTAGCCCCCTATATTTCCATATTTTTTCAATTATCTACAGAACAAACCATCATTATACAATGACTTGCCTAATCACCCTGACTTAGTTAAGCCTTTAAATGTCACTTTAAACTGAATACTAGTATAAAGATAAATATCTTATCAAATATCATTTACTGTCATCGTGATAAAAGATAAAAGAAATCAGTTATTATTAGAGATGGGTAGTAAAACTATTATGTTTAGGAGAGTGTTGAAAAAATCTGTTACACAGAAAATAGGGTAAAAAGCATAGTAACTAATAATTCTGACTTCAACTGTATGTGCATGGTTTGGAGAATAGACATAAAGAAGCATAAAATAGTGGGTGGATGGATGGATGAGTGAAAGAACTAGAAACTGATGGATAGGTAATAGACAAAACTGTAATATGATGGATGGATGATAGATCCATAAAATGGTGGATGGATGGATGATAGATTGGTCTATAAAATGGTGGGTGGGTGGATGGATGAATGGATGGATGGATGGGTGAAAGATAGAACCATACAATGATGGATGGATGATGGACTGATCCGTACAATGATGGATGATAGATCCATAAAATGGTGAATGGATAGATAGATGGATGGATGATAGATAGATCCATAAAATGGTGGATGGATGGATGATAGATAGATCCATAAAATGGGGGATGAATGGATAATAGATCCATAAAATGGTGGATGGATGGATGATAGATAGATCCATAAAATGGTGGATGGATTGATGGATGGATGGATGGATGGATGATAGATAGATCCATAAAATGGTGGATGGATGGATGGATGATAGATAGATCCATAAAATGGTGGATGGATTGATGGATGGATGGATGGATGATAGATAGATCCATAAAATGGTGGATGGATGGATGGATGGATGGATGATAGATAGATCCATAAAATGGTGGATGGATTGATGGATGGATGGATGGGTGATAGATAGATCCATAAAATGGTGGCTGGATGGATGGATGGATGATAGATGGATGAATGAATTGATGAGTGAAATATAGAATTATAAAATGATGGATGGATGATAGATAGATCCATAAAATGGTGGATGAATGGATGGATGAATGATAGATAGATCCAAAAAATGGTGGATGAATGGCTGGATGGATGAATGAATTCATGGGTGAAATATAGAATTATAAAATGATGGATGGATGATAGATCCATAAAATGATGGATGGATGGATGGATGAATGATTGATAGATCCATAAAATGGTGGATGAATGGATGGCTGGATGGAAGGATGGATGAATTGATGGGTGAAATATTGAATTATAAAATGATATTTGGATGATAGATAGATCCATAAAATGGTAGGTGGATGGATGGATGATAGATCTATAAATTGTTAGATGGATGGGTGAAATATAGAACAATAAATTGATGGATGGATGATAGACGGAACCATACAATGATGGGTGGATGATAGATCCATTAAATTGTGAATTCATAAAATGGTGGATGATATATAGATCCATAAAATGGTGGATGATATATAGATCCATAAAATGGTGGATGATATATAGATCCATAAAATGGTGGATGGATTGATGGATGGATGGAAGATCCCTGCAGGCACAGGACATCAACATGATGTCATATTAACGTTGTACCCCAACGTTGTGGGGACATTGGATATTGTTTTAAAATGAATATCGGGTTGACATTACAACCCAACATCAGGACAACGTCAATATCCAACATTTAACTTAAAATCAACCAAATATCAACATTTCATCATGTTACACCTTGACAATGTGTGGACGTTACCACCATAATATCTATCAGACGTTGAATTTTGGTCACTTCAACCAAATATCAGTGCAATTTGACATTGGTATTGGATGTCAAAATAACATCCTAAGATGCTGTCTTGACATTGAATTTTGGTTACCTGACATCATGACCTTAATCTAACCTAATATTAACATCATATGATGTTGTGTGCCTGCTGGCATAGAAGCATAAAATGGTGGATGGATGATAGATTGATCCATAAAATGGTGGATAGACAGAAGACAGAACCATAAAATGATGGATGGATGGATGTTATCTATTTTGATTGGGCGTTATTGATTTTTATAGATTGGAATTATTGATTTCAACTTTAATTAGTCTTTGAAGTGGACACTACACATTATACATTATTTTGACAGCCACTTTTATGACACCAAATTTAAAGCTTCACTGAAACTCAAGTCACTTTCTCTTTGGTTTTCTTTGTGTCAGAAAAGTTTAATAATTATGCATAAAACATGTCGCGACATCTGAATATAGAGATGCTTGATTCTTGTCAAAGAAGTCTTCTTTTCAGTTGTTGTTGTCTGCTCGCCACAGGAAGTTCACTTTCTGTCAGCATCCCAGCGCACAAGCTGTGCCAGGCCAAACTTTGGTCATGAATATTGATCACGTTTGTGATGTCTACCTGGTTTGCTGAATGGCAGATGTAGGTGTAGGTGAGTTGGTAGTAATATAGGATTAACATTAACCAATTACATTCTCATTTTAGGGAGTCAGCATGTGAGCAAGTCAAATAAGTAAGTGTGTAGGGGGAGAATTTACTGAAAATGCCCATTCCGTCAAGGATACATGCAGTGCTGCTTTAGAAACTGATCAAAATTGGGTATCTTTATGTCTAAAATGCCTTACAATGCTATGTAGGCTGGATGTTCACCATAGAAAGAGCTACATATTCAACGTGGAAGACATGCTGTTTGTGTCCTATTGGTTTCCACAGCAAAAGCACAAGGCATCACAGATCCCATTGAGTTTAACAGGCTCAGGGGTTGAAATGGTTTCATTTATGACTCAAAGCTGTCTTACAATGACACGTGAAAACTGCTTTCGCTTATAGAAAACGAGGACAGTGCTGCTGTACGGAGATAAGACACCACTATAGATTTCTCTTTGACATGGGAATACAGAAGCACAATGCTTTCACGGATGTTAGTGACTGTTAGATTGACTCATATGCAGCCTAGACTGTGTCCAGAAGACTGGAAGAGTTTGTTGGATGTGTTATAAAGTCATTGAAAGTCTGTTGGAATGTACATTGTTAACTTTTTGCTAAATGACAGAGTAAGGTCGTTATACAGTATTATAAAGCTGTAATTTTAAATTACTATATATTTTACAGTAGTTTACACCACTGCATATTGTAAAATTACAAATACTCAATTGACTGTAATTGAAAAGTTTTCCCCAGGAATTGTAGTTTACCACGTAGCTTTATAAATATGTTTTTACTTTCCCTTGAGTGGATTTTTAGTGCTTTTCTTCAGCCTGCATTCATTTAGGGGTTAGAAAATTCAGTCCTGTGATTCCTATCCAATCCCACATAGAAGTAGAGGTAGTAGTAGTAGAATAGAAGTAAGTAAAGTAGGTAAGTAAGTAAAGTTTATTTATAAAGCACATTTACTTCAGTTTGGCACTGACCAAAGTGCTGAACAAAACCATAGCACACACTCTAAAAGAGTAAAAATAACAATAAAAGTAATAATAGGAATAAAAGTATTACAGCAACAACCACAATAAAGATTAAAAGGCTGGGAATGCAATAGAATAAAAATGTGTCTTAAGTCTAGACTTAAAAATACAGAGAAAAGAAGCACTCGTAATATCAGGTGGCAGCTGGTTCCACAAACGAGGAGCAGCGACTGCAAAGGCTCTATCTCCTTTCAATTTAAGTCGTGACCGAGGAATTTGCGGTAAAATTTTATTTGAGGACCTAAGAGACCGAGGAGTTGACTGTAAGTTAACAAGTTCTGATATATAAGGTGCTTGCCCATTCAGTGCTTTAAAAACAATAAGTAAAATCTTGAACTGAATTCTAAAATTAAGTGGAAGCCAATGTAGGGATGCTAAAACTGGTGAGATATGAACATGTTTTTTGCTGCCTGTTAAAAGTCTAGCTGCCGCATTTTGAACCAACTGCAACCGTGCCAATGAGGATTGAGGGAGACCAACATATAAAGAATTGCAATAGTCTAGGCGGGACGTGATAAAAGCATGTATGACCTTTTCCAGATCGAGTCTGGAGATGATCCTCAGCTGATAATAACTATTCTTAACCACTGAGCTAATTTGTTTTTCTAGACAAAGCTCAGAATCAAAGATAACTCCTAGATTTTTTACTTGCGATTTAACATACGGTGCAAGACTTCCCAAGCCCCCAATATACGACACTCTTGTTTTTGAGGGGCCGAAGAGAATAACCTCAGTTTTGTCATTATTAAGTTGAAGGAAGTAAAGAGGTCAATACAGGGTATATGCAGAAATCCTAAAAAAAATTCCAATACTTTTTAAGACTTTTTAAAAACCTTCTCCGAATATTTTAATACCTTATCAACACTTCTGATTCTAATCCGTATCAAACTTTTACCTTAATAAACAGTTGCTTGTAAACATTTGTAGTTAATTAAATCAATGGAGCACAACTATGCAACAGAACAGGTGCTTTCACATCTGTAGTTCGGTTCCTTTGGTCCGGACCAAGGGCAATAAATGATTCATTGTTGCATTTTCTGCTGTTTTTGGGTTCTTTTCACACCACACTGCTTGCTTTGGCCCGAACCAATTGAAAAAAAAGAACCAAAATGCAGTCATCTGACAAAATCCACATCTCTCATTAGCCAGATGTTGTTGAACATAGTTCCTAAACTGCTTATCGATTGGTCAGAATTCACATGCAGGAAAATGCCAACGGAACTCCCGCAACTAAACAAACCGGCCGACACAAAATGTCGCTTTTTACTATGGAGGGACGACTGCGCTGATTGTATCCCTGCTTTAGACAAACTATACATTTCGAGAATGAAGCATGGCCACGGCTGAAAAACAATGTTTTAATGCATCGCAAGTCACATCAGAAGGAGGTGTGAATTAATTTAGCTGAACTGCGACATGATCATCTTGCAGAAATATTACCAACGATCCATCAGGTAATGTTTTCTCTCTCTCTCTCTCTCTCTCTCTCTCTCTCTCTCTCTCTCTTAGTAAAGTGTTGTCAACAAATATTTTTCCTCCATATCCCATAATGCACAGCGCATTGGCCTATGGCAACTGGATTAGTCCACAAGGCGCAGTACTTACGGTTGGGTCTGTTTTAGTTCGGATCATATTCTCACCACAAACGAACTGCTCTAGGGTTCGTGTGAAAGCTTTTTTGGTCTGTTTTTGGTGAGCACTCTAATAAGATTGCCGCATTCATGCCTGCCCAAACGAACCGCACCAAGAGGGAAAACGAATTCAAGTGTGATTCAATCGAACTAAATAAGGCAGGTGTGAAAGCACATATAAGCTCGGAAGAAACATACCTTGAAAGAATGAATTACGTGGTTGTTTTCAGCGACAGGTTTCAGCTACTGTTTAAACTGGTCTTTCTCCAACCAGGAGTATGCAAACTTGCATTATCCCATTTTGCTGTCTGTTTTGCTTTATGGCAGGGCTATTCAAATAGTTTGTCATGAAAAGCATCCCAAATGAGGGGCCGCGGAGACATGACTTGCAATATGAGTGATGACACAACAGCATATAACCTACATATTTTTGCTCCTTAAGACATCCACGTTGTATTTTCATCATTAAAATGTCAATATGTTGTATTTTGAAACTAGATGATATCAGTGCATTGTACAATGTGGCTTTTTTTTTACAAACATTCAAATATTTCAGCAGTGCATTGCTTAAGTAGGCTTCTTCTACATTCAGACACATTCATATGTTATGTTTTGAACTGCATAACATTTATGGATGCAACAGTTATAGATTTTGGTTGTACGATTATATAGTCTGAAAAATAATCATGGTGCAACAGAAATGCGGCATTGAGATGCATTTAAGCTTAAGTATCCAAATGTTTCTGGCTGCTCACGCCACTTGCTTAATGTCAAGTGACTCATGCTCTGCGCAGCCTTCAACTGCAGCTCATGCTGTATTGAACAGACGCACGTCACTAAGGGCCTTAATTTTCTCATAATTGATTTACCAACTTTTAATACTTTAAGACCCTGCAGACACCCTGCAATAGCATCCTAATGAACTACCGCAAGACATGGCGCTTTATAAATGCAGCAAACTGTTTAGAAGCATTAAAAATGTCCAAGAAGATGCCCGAAATCTTTACATGCATTGTCCATAGACTGTTTAAATGCATGTCACTGATGAGAAGATGACCCCAACATCTTTGAGACATTTTGTTTGGAAATTAAAATCAGGTTGACGTCAGTCCGGCATCAATGTCCAACAACCAACCTAAAATCAATCAAATATCAGTGTTTAATGATGTAAGCTTGACATTGTGTGGACGTTACCACCATGACTTTTATCAGATGTTGGATCTTGGTTGCCATACCTGAAGAATAAATGTCAGTATTTGATGTGAATATGGTGTTAGTTTAAGATATTGGCTTGACGTTAGATTTTGGTCACTTTCTAACAACCTATCAATCAAATCAAATCAATCAAACCTAATCAACCAAATATCAACATCATTTGACTTTGTTATTGGACATCAAGATAAGATTATCCTTAAACACTAGCTAGACATTAAATTTTCTTTATCTGACATCACAACCTGAATTGAACTTAATATTAAGGTCTTATGATGTTTTGTGCCTCCTGGGCAATCACTAAATGCACTACAGAATGTCACGTTTACACACACATCCACAAATTACATGTAAATGCATCAGCTGTCTTGACTACTTTTAAAAGGGCTACTTTTTAGTCATGCTTTGAGTAATATTTACAACAGATATTTTACTCTACTTGCACTACATTCTTAGGCAAATAATGGAACTTCTACTTACAGTAAGTATGATTTTACAGTACTCTTTCCACCACTGACAATACAGTAAACTCATATAGAGCGAGATAAATGACGCTGTAAAACGAAATACAGTATTTTGCTGTAAATGATTTACGGCAAGTTATTGGCGAACTGCTGGCGGTATTTACTGTAAATTTTATTATTAAGCGTATTAATATGAAGCGTTTATATATGGGCTATATATTATGGTAAGACTTCAGTTTAAGTAACAATTCACACCATTTACTACTACATTCGGCCTATTATTAAGATATTAACTATTAGCACTTATTAAGTTCAATCTTACTCTACATCCTTAATCCTACCCAACGATCTGTTCTCTTGCTCATTCACTCTCCTCACCATGATTTTGGGGTATTTTAACAAACTTTTGGGATCACAGAGCCGGTATGAATATTCAATTCAATTCAGCTTTATTTGTATAGCGCTTTTACAATGTAGATTGTGTCAAAGCAGCTTCACATAAATGGTCATAGTAACTGGAACAGTGTAGTTCAGTTTTTAGTGTTTAATATGCGGGAGACTCGCAGAGCTTCTGGGAGAGGTCATAAGGTTGGATGAGACACTTGATAGGGGCAATCACAATGATAGGGGCAATACAATGGTTGCACTAGCAAAAAAGAGACCATCACTCACGTGAGTTGCACCAGTAGACCATATAAACAGGTGAAACCACATCTGGATATATGTTAGCTGTTGTGACATGAGTTTATCGATCGCTCACACCTCACATGTTGTGGCTGCTATAGGCTATGCATAATATACGTGAGCACATGCGGCTCCTCCTTTGCTTGTAAACTCGTAAACAAACAACTGCAATCGGTTCATGAGATCGACCAGATTGGCAAGTACCGATCAGGTCATCAAATGTGATTATCGGCTGATACCGATCTTTGGCCAATTGATCGGAGCATCCCTAAGTAAAGTTTCATAAACTAATTTCGAGAGGAGTATGTGATATGATTGAGCATGACCGCTCATCTGTAATCAGTAATAAACCAATCAGAGTGATCCAAGCTTACAATAAATGGATCGTTTTCCCCTACTGCTCTATCTTTGATTTGGAAGAATCTCCCCTTCCACCCCATCTCCTCCTTAATTTTCTTAGGGGAGCGCTTGAGACCTATCTGATCTTGGATCCCCTTATATGCTTATTGACCGGGTGGGAGCCTTGCGCTCAAGTATCTCAGAGCTCAGGGTTCTCTCCTGGGACAGCATCCCAAACCTGTGGGAACTCTTGAAACCAGTTTAAATCAGTTTCTTACACCATTGATGCTTTTTTGATGAGTTAGCAAATTCCATAGTTATTTAAAATGTAATAATACTTCTGACAATGTGACCTCCCTACTAAAACAGGAAATGTGAAAATCTTTTCTTAAAAATCAGCTGGAATCAAAAGGAGTGGCTTTGCATGTATTAAACGGATCAAGGCTGGTTAACCTCTGATTCAGTGTGATGAATAACAGTCTGTAATCTAATAGACTCTTTAAGTTAAAGTGCTCAGTTGCAGCTCTTAAGTCCAAAGGCCATTTGCCTTATTACATTTTTTCATTATAGTTTTTAACTAAGCTTATCATCACAGTAATGGGGATTCTGTCCACATGGTTTTCCAACATTATCAATGGGGGATTTGATAATTGGAAAACTAGGATGGCCGTTTGGCACTGTTCATTAGATTTAATCCTTTTACTGTCCTGTAGACCATTAAATCCTTGATGTCCTATCGGCAAGAAATAGAATACAAATATTTTCACACTTATATGCAAAACTACGCAAATGAGACGAGATGTAAATATGGCAATATAT
Organism: Danio rerio; assembly: GCF_052040795.2. Lineage (NCBI taxonomy): Eukaryota > Metazoa > Chordata > Actinopteri > Cypriniformes > Danionidae > Danio > Danio rerio. The sequence goes on along the minus strand of NC_141032.1, from coordinate 44,908,208 downwards.
GCAGCAAAACTTGCACTTTAACACACTTTTAAAGCATTTCAGGGCCCCCCAAAAATCATTGTTCTTATCATATTGTATAATTTTTTAACACTGTATATTGTTTCAGTACTTCATGTTACTTTGTTGTTTAATGAAGCAGTATCTGAAGAATTTTCTTTGAGATGAATAAAGGTTTATCTTTGTGTATCTTGTATCTTGGATGTTGTTTTGTCTTAACTTTTCTTTACATGTCATTCCTTGTCTTTTCTTGTTTCTTATTTGTTATCTTGTCTTGTATCGTATTGTACTGTAACTTACCGTAACGTATCGTCATTATTACCATTAACGTATCATATCTTATCTTTATTAATTCTGTATATTTTTTCAGTATTTCATGTTACATTGTTGTTTATGTAAGTAGTTTCTGGAGAATTTCCTTTGGCATAAATAAAGATTTATATTATTGTGTCTTGCATTGTATCTTCTCATATTGTATCTTATCTTAACTTATCTTGTCTTAACTTGTAGTGATCTTGTCCTTTCTTGTATCTGATAGTTTTGTATCGTATCTTATCTTGACTTGTCTTGTTGTGTCTCATCTTGTCTTTTTTCATTCATTCATTCATTCATTCATTCATTCATTCATTCATTCATTCATTTTCTTGTCGGCTTAGTCCCTTTATTAATCTGGGGTCGCCACAGCGGAATGAACCACCAACTTATCCAGCATGTTTTTAGGCAGCGGATGCCCTTCCAGCTGCAACCCATCTCTGGGAAAGCTTTGTATCTTATAGTTTGAAATATTATCTTGTTTTGTATCATATTATATTTTTATCGTACTGTACCATGCTGTACCATACCATACTGTACCGTACCATACTGTACCGTATCATCATCATCATTTTCATCCGCTTATCCGGGGCCAGGTCTCTGGGGCAGCAGTTTTAGGAGAGAACTCCAGACACTTCCTCCAACACCTTTGGAGGGATCCCGAGGCGTTCCCAGGCCAGCCGAGAGACATAGTCCCTCCAGCGTGTCCTGGGTCTTCATCGTGGCTCTACTCCGAGTTCCTCCCGGGTGACAGAGCTCCTCACCCTGTCTATAAGGGTGTGCCCTGCCACCCTACGAAGAAAACTCATTTCAGTCGCTTTTATCCGAGATCTTGTCCTTTCTGTCATGACTCAAAGCTCACGACCTTTTGGCTCAGCTCCTTCTTTACCACAACGGACCAGTACATTGACCGCATTATCGCTGCTGCCGTACCGTATCATATATATATATATATATATATATATATATATATATATATATATATATATATATATATATATATATATATATATATATTTATAACTAAATAGTTTCAGTACTTCATGTTACTTTATTGTATAAGCAGTTTCTGGAGAATTTTCTTTGGGATAAATAAAGACTTATCTTACGGTGTCTTATCTTGTATCTTATCTTATTGTATTGTATCTTATCTTAACTTATCTTGTCTTAACTTGTAGTGTCATGTCTTGTCTTGTATCTGATCGTTTTGTATCATATCTTGTCTTGTATTCTCTCATACTGTACCGTACCATACCAAATTGGATCATTTTTAAATGTTGTTTCAGTATTTCATGTTACCTTAATTTTTATATAAGCGGTTTCTGGAGAATTTTCTTTAGGATTAATAGATTTATCTAATTGTCTCTTGTATTGTTTCATATATTATCATATATCTTATCTTTTATCTTATAGTTTAGTATTTTGTCTTGTATCATATTGTACCATTCTGTACCATACCATACTGTACCTTATCGTATCTTACCTTTTTTAAAATACTGTATTTTATGTGACTTTATTGTGTACATTCCTTGTCTTTTATCTTTTCTTATCTTATCTTATCTTATCTTGTCGTTTCTCTTATCTCATCTTATCTTGTCTTTTCTCTTATCTTATCTTATCTTATCTTATCTTTTCTTTTCTTTTCTTTTCTTTTCTTTTCTTATCTTATCTTATCTTATCTTATCTTATCTTATCTTATCTTGTTGTTTCTCTTATCTTATCTTATCTTATCTTATCTTATCTTATCTTATCTTATCTTATCTTATCTTATCTTATCTTATCTTATCTTATCTTATCTTATGGTTTTGTTTATCTTATCTCATCTCATCTTATCTTGTTGTTTCTCTTATCTTATCTTATCTTATCTCATCTTATCTTATCTTGTCGTTTCTCTTATCTCATCTTATCTTGTCATTTCTCTCATCTCATCTCATCTTGGCGTTTCTCTTATCTTATCTTATCTTATCTTATCTTATCTTATCTTATCTTATCTTATCTTATCTTATCTTATCTTATCTTATGGTTTTGTTTATCTTATCTTATCTCATCTCATCTTATCTTGTCGTTTCTCTTATCTCATCTTATCTTATCTTATCTTATCTTATCTTATCTTATCTTATCTTATCTTATCTTATCTTATCTTATCTTATCTTATCTTATGATTTTGTTTATCTTATCTCATCTCATCTCATCTTATCTTGTCGTTTCTCTTATCTTATCTTATCTCATCTTATCTTGTCGTTTCTCTTATCTTATCTTATCTCATCTTATCTTGTCGTTTCTCTTATCTCATCTCATCTCATCTCATCTCATCTCATCTTGGCGTTTCTCTTATCTTATCTTATCTTATCTTATCTTATCTTATCTTATGGTTTTGTTTATCTTATCTTATCTCATCTCATCTTATCTTGTCGTTTCTCTTATCTCATCTTATCTTATCTTATCTTATCTTATCTTATGATTTTGTTTATCTTATCTCATCTCATCTCATCTTATCTTGTCGTTTCTCTTATCTTATCTTATCTTATCTCATCTCATCTTATCTTGTCGTTTCTCTTATCTCATCTTATCTTATCTTATCTTATCTTATCTTATCTTATCTTATCTTATCTTATCTTATCTTATCTTATCTTATGGTTTTGTTTATCTTATCTTATGTTATCTCATCTCATCTCATCTTGTCGTTTCTCTTATCTTATCTTATCTTATCTTATGGTTTTGTTTATCTTATCTCATCTCATCTCATCTCATCTTATCTTGTCGTTTCTCTTATCTTATCTTATCTTATCTTATCTTATCTTATCTTATCTTATCTTATCTTATCCAGTATTGTCGTTTCTTTTATCTTATCACATCTTGTCTTATCTTATCTGTGGAATATAATATAAAGACGAGAAAACACACATTTCAGGAAACAGTAACTGTAAATAATGTTAGATGGCAAAATCAATGCTAGAGATCTTTACATCTATAATATCTATAATATTGATTTTAACCAGTCATGACCATGCACACTAGAATTGGAATGATTTTTTTTATATACCACATAATACAAATGACAAAGAAGATCAATGTTATGAATTAATTTTAATGAAACCATCAATTATGTGAATAGAAAAAGAAAAAACACTAATATAGCCCATAACCATAGCCAATCAACAAGAAATCATAAAAATACTGCAAGTTACAGTATTCTGAATTTATTTACTTGTGTTTTCCTGGTGCTGGTAGGATTTGTTCTATGTCTAAAGATGTTAATGCTGTCAGATGCAAAGAATGTGGTGTGGTTAATTGGTTTATTTCCCCAACAGCAAGTCAAAATAAATAAATACATCTAATTCACATGTCAGCTAAGTGAATTTAGTTTACATTTTCCAGACACTTTTATGTTGTTTATTTTCTCTCTTGTTTTTTTTTCTCTGAAGACCCAGTGACTACAACAGGGAAAACAAGTGAGAACAAAGTGAACAAAATGTACTAAATATATTTGTACTTTTCCACCGCATCAGCACTTTTATACAGGAAAGCATATTGTACATCAACAGTTTTATAATCTTGCCTTCTAATTGCATTTTGTCTCAAAACTCTACATATAAATTGATAGCTGAAAGGTTTTTGCAGAGGAGGAAGGAAGCAATTGGACAAAAAAAAAACTAAAATATATATAAAGTACTTCAGGACTTTGCCAAAGTTTTTGAGAAGGACTACAGTAGTCTGTGTTTTTTTTTGGATTGTGTCCTGTCTTAACCCACAGCACAAATATTTCATAATATTAGTCAATGAATGATTCAATGTATTACATTTTACTATCAAGAGAAGAAATTGCAGAAGAATTTCTATTGAAAAAGAAAATCGATAGATTTATTAATTAATTTTGTCAAGTAAAAGAGTTGTAGTCCTACTTTCTTCAGCAGTACATGGAAAAACCACGATTAAATACCTAACATTTTCAATTATTCATTTTGATTGACCTCAGTAGAGAACATTCACACTGTAAATAAGTGCAGACTGCTGCAATATGCAGTTCCACATGCTGTATATAGAGGCTAAAATCTTAGCTTTTTATTAAATACATTATTTATAAAAGTCTGTGTTTACAGTGAACATAAAACAACCACTTTAATTTTTAATCTAGAAAACTAATTTGTCAAAGCATTATAGCATATTTCTCAGCAGGACTAATAAGGACTTTAAAATGACTCTTAATTTTGTTGTAACCTGGGTCAAACGCTTTCGTTATTTTGCAGTCACAAAATTGGCGCGTTTAAGGTCTGTTTTCTATATAAATCAATGATCTCCACTGCCTCTTTGATATACGATATAATGTGGGTCTCATATTGTACAAGAAGCACTGCATTATTTAAATTTTCCCACACCATTTCATTAAAATATGAATATTCATTTTACCCTAGTACTTTCATCGGTGTTTCTGCACTCACCTGCTGATCCTGACAGCGTAGTCTAGTTTGTGTGTGTAAACGGTTTTTCGTCTCATTTTACTCTTGAACAACTAAATGAATGCTGAAGTCTATTTAACTGATTGTGTATTTTTTACATCGCAACATTGATGCTGTAAAAGGAACCATGTAAAATTGAAAAAAGTCCCATTAATCGTTTACTGAAAGATTATAGGCATGGGAAGAAACCCTAGCTCTGCATATACCCTATTAAATTAATCATGGGAAGTGTATCTATATAATGAGCAGTCAGAGATGTGACGGGAATCCAAAAATAATGCTTTTAACAGAGTAGATTTTTTTTTAAGTACTGTTGTATAACACTTTGTCCGGTAAAATTCCCAACAAATATTGTTTAAAGTGGAAGTGAAACAGTCAGTCAAGTTTACATTATTTTGTAAATTAATTTCCACTTTAATGAAAATATATATAACAAACTCGATTAATAAAACAATTTTGAAGAAAATGGTATGTTTTACTATAGCTTTTAGAGCGAGGGTGCTGCCATCTTGGAATGTCACTGTGTCTGACTTCATGTGGTTGGTTCCGTTCCCTCAGATGAATAGATACAGTTGAAGTAAAAAACTAAACACGAAGACGGCAATGCCTAATTTAACCCAATGAGTGAAGTGAAAACGTATAAAATAAGACACTTTGATGCTTGTATTTGCACCAGCTTCACGTCCACAACTTTACGCATTGGGTTAAATTAGGCTTTACAGTCTCCATGTTCAGTCCATTATCTCCACTGTATCTGTTCAGCTGAGGGAATGGAACAGAGATATTCCATGATGGTAGTGCCCTAGCGCTAAAAGCTATAGTAAAACATGCCCTTTTCTTCAAAACGGTTACATTAATCGAGTTTGTTTGTTCATTTTCATTAAAGTAGAAAGCAATTTGTAAAATAATATAAATTTGACTGAGTGCTTCACTTCCACTTTAAGTTAATTTAATCGCTTTTACAAATTTAAGTAGATTAAACAAAAAATAATTAAGTTATCACCAAAACAACTTTTAAAATAAGTAACAACACATTTTAAATAAGTAGTCTGAATGAGCAACAAAAACCTTATACACTCAAAAGAAAAAGGAAATATATATATTTGATTGACGCTATCTTTTGGCTGAATAATATGTAGGTTAGAGTATGCTCCATACGACTGTTTTCTTTCTGCAAAATTTACACACACACACACACACACACACACACACACATATATATATATATATATATATATATATATATATACATACACAAGCACACACACACACACACATATATATATATATATATATATATATATATATATATATATATATATATATATATATATATATATATATATATATATATTTATATATATATATATATATTTATATTTATATATATGTCTTGTTCTCGAATCTGATTGGCTGATAGTCGTGAGATGTTTAAGTAATATCAGCACCATGTACAGCCTCTTTACTCTTTGTGTATAACTCCGCTCACATAAAGCCAGCAACAAGCAGAGAGGCACTACAGTTTGACAAATATCACTGCTGTTAGACAAAAAAAAAAGTATTTTTGAGGCTTTTTTAGTCTAGAATGTAGTTGTTTAGATTGCAACTATGCAGTTTATTTGTAAGAATAGTGTCTATTTTAAAATATTTACAATTTCTGAGAGATCTCGTCAGCGGCCATTCGCCTGCCATAGTGAAGTAGACCAAAAACGGTTGACGTTTTCTATCCAAAGATAACGACAGAACCGCATAGTAAGAAAAAAACAAAACCCGCTGCATCCTATCCCGGTTCTCAACAGTGTTATTCACTATTCAGAGACCTCATCCCCGCCCCTCGGTCTCCCGGATTTTCAGAGACATGTTGGCAGGTATGCTGGTAAGTGATATTATAAGAGGGATCTCTCTCTTGTATGTTGTAGTGCTGTATTTATACCGATTTGCTCACATATCAGGAATGTGTGTTGTGTTGGCAGAAAGAAAGAAGCAAAGTCTGCACTTGTTTAGTATTTTTCCATATCGCAAACACAACAGCAGTCTGGTAGAGATTGCGTAGCTTTTTTGGGGTTAATTATTGTGATACCCCGATTGCAATAGAGCAATACTATAAAACATTGTAAGAAGATATCTCTGTAGACTGATGGCATTTCATGTCACGTTCAGACTTATAATCTTAAAGTGTGAGCAAAATCAGCTGTTTTGTCATCACTTTAGACATTACACTATAGAGAGTCATTCAAACACTAGCTCTAAAGTGACGTTGGTGAATTAGTAACGGCTTCTGCTGTTTTGACGTCAGCTGCAGATGTGAATGAATGGCGGAAGAAAGTTGTTCCTAATAAAAAAGGGTTTTTAGACTCTCCGTGTTTGATTTTCTTAAAATTTTCTCTATTTTTTTTTTGTTGCAAATTTATTTAAAATAAAAAACCTGAAAAATCACAAATTTTAAAAGACAAATTACTTATCTCTGTTGTTAGGAAGACTAAAAGTATTTACTTTGGGAAAACAACAGCTACTTAACAGCAAAAGAAACATAAATAGACACAACACATTGATCTGAGTTGTTATAATTGACTAACTCTATAACTAAACGTTAAGCTTGCAGAAAGAAATTGGTTGAACGGAGCATACACTAACCTACATATTATTCAGCTGCAAGATCGTGCTAAACAGTCAAAAACAGCGGAGTAAAAGATAAGAATATAAATATTAACACAAATATCCTCACAGGTGGTGAAGATGATTTGAAGTAACCAGATAAGCATACCAGATAATTTTTTAGCTTGAGCGGTTGTTATCTGGGAATAACGTACTTTGGCATGTCATGTTTGAGCAAGCAGAATTAAGTATTCCAGTGAGCCATTCAATAAAATGCTATTTTTCTTTGTAATGTTGTGCATAGTATGTGTTTCTAATCTACTTAGCTCAAAGTAAAACTTAAGGGATACAGATAACATAAAGGTTAAACCTGGCCTGAAAAGCAAACACTGAATCTCTTGGGTTTTTACTGTTTGATGTTTTTTTATTTATTTACTGGGGTAAAGTTTCATGCATATTTAAATCCTCCAACATTTACATTCTTGGCAGAAGCCTTGCGCATTTACAGAGGCCAAATTCTCGCCTAGAGACTTTACTAACAGTTTAGCGAGATGCCAAATCTCTCATTTATTATTAATTAGAATGCTGATAGATAAATGCGCATCTGGTTTTGCATGTATAGAAACTTGTTCTTGTTTTGAAAGAAATGCAAATGCATGTTCTGTTAGGACGCATTTTAATTACAGCATATTTGCTTTTGGATATGAATGCTGAAATATTGAATATTTGTATGCGCACAAACTTTTACTTTGTTTTAGACTTAATTATTAACTGTTGTCCTTGAACGTGTAGCCGGGAAAAACTCTGAAAATCAAAGTAAGCTTTCTGTGTTTGGCAGACCACAAAGTTGTACAAGTTTTGATGGCTATGAAGAATTTAAAACTACGGTTTAATCTTACAGTATTTGCAAGGTTGTGTTGTGATGAGAATTTCACTGCACATTTGTAAGAAACATAATATTGAGTGTTTGCTGTGCTGAGATGTGCATCTTCAATAACACATGCTCTTGTTCCAGTCTGCTGAATTATCTTTCAGAGACAGTGAGTACATTTACATGAACACCAATAATTTGATTTTAATGCGATTAAGACAATTCTCTGATTAAGCATCCACCATGTAAACAGCGATTTTTGATTTATTTAATCAGATTAAGGTCATGATCAAACTAAAGAGCAATCGAATTAAGACATGTGGAGTATGCCGATTTTAGTCGCATTATTGAAGTGCAGTACAGACATGTAAACACCACAATCAAATTATTACCGTCATGTAGGACTTTCTGCTGCTTTTTGTGACAGGATAGTGCACACACACACACACACACACACACACACACACACACACACACACACACACACACACACACACACACACACACACAGTTTCAGTTACCCTGTTAATAACATTTAATTATATGTACACTGTAAAAATGATGTCTGCAAAATTGTTGCAAACAATTTATATGTGTTGAATTTAAACAAACAAATGTGACATTTAGTAATGTTTAACTTTATTTGTTTGTTTAAATTCAGCCCAAAGTAATTACTTACAACCCCTTACCTTTTTAGTAAATTTGAGGAATCATCTTTGAATAATTATTTTTTCAGTGTAGGGTTCTTTATACATGTTTAAAAGGCCCTGGGCGTACATGATTGTTGTGTAACTTTGGTTTTTGTTTCTACTGGCTTATACTGTATCTCCTCCTTTTTTATTTATTTATTTAATTTAATTTTACTTGTTTATTTTATATATTGTGTATGTTTTAATTTAGTTTGTTTGCTGTTTGTTTTGATGTTCTGTATTGTTAATTGTTGAAAAAGCGAAATAAAAATATATAATAAAAAAAAAATTCTCAGATTTATTTTTCATACATTTAGAATACATATATTAATATGAAAGTTACTAGTTACGCACAATTCACGCATAAATTTGTGCTTATGCATGGTTAGTGTTTGAGACGCATTATTGGCAAAGATCACTATTACAGTGTATGAAACCTGGCCAGCCACGCTCGCCTCAAAAGTGAAGTCTCACCTCTGCGTAAAGCTGGTAAAGATTGGGCTGAGATGATCCGTCTCCACCAGCTCGCCCTCTCCGCTCTCCAGGGAGTCTAATTATGGGATTCAAAGAGTCCGATCAACCGTATATCATGGCAATGCTTTGTTGTCACGTGTAGGACAAAAGTGACACTGGAGAAGGTTGTAAAGCTGGGATAATGAACACTTGGACTCTGTTTCAAATGTAGTGAGCCGCTTTACATGACAGATCTGGAACATTCTACATAGGCATCATATTAATAGGGAAGCCCCTCGTAAAAAAAAAAAAAAAAAAAAAAGTTCTCTATCGGGGCCGTTCACCGAAACCTTAACATTCTGTCATTATTTATACATGCTTTACTTGTAAAGCATGTATAAATAAATGAATTAAAAATTCTTAAATTTTTAAGATTGTCTTCTTTCTGTTAAACAAAATAAGACATTATTTTGAAAGCTGGAAACCTGTAACCATTGACTTCCATAGTATTTTTTTATGGTAACAGGAATTCAGATTTGTTCAACAAAATAACTTTTATTAAATTTAGATTTTTGGATGAGCTATCCCTTTAAGCCTTAAAAAACATGAACACCAACCACCATATTAGAGTTTTCAAAGCATCATGATGGTGTTATGAGGAAGGATTGAGGACATTCATATAGGAATGAACTGATATGAAATTGATGGCTGAAGTCATTAACTCCTGTAACACATGCAGGCTTACTGCATATATGTGCTTCAGCCTATAGATTTCTGAATCTAAAAAAACATACTTATACATTTGACTGCAGTTTCTAGGTAAAATAAACACTAGGGGGCAGTGTGATTACAACTTTTGCTCCTTTTCACAATACTGGTATTTACAAGGACTTATTACCATCAAGTAAGGGATTATGTGCGTGTAGTTCTTTATACAAAACCAAATATATTCAACAAAACACCTTAAACGTGTCAACAATTTGTAATCAAATACATTTATACAAAAATGTAGCCAGCGCCCTCTAGTGGATTTGTCATTGGAAATGTGTAGCGAAATGTAAGTGAAGCAACGTATTTTACTATGATTTTAAAATGAAATTTTCCAATAAGCCTGGGATTAACTCTTTACGTATGCAAGCTAATATCAAAACAATTATAACAATTATGGTCAGTGTAACGGAGGCCAGCTAGTGTGTGCTGTGCAGGTAAACCTCACTCCTCTGACCTCTAAAGGTGCTCTAGCGACAGACGCTAGAGGCCATGGTCTTTAGCCTCCTTGGTAGAGCACCTGACTCCCATGCGGAAAGTTTCCGGTTCGATACCAGCTCGGAGCGGGTTTGGTGGCGTAGGACCGGTGGGGTTACATCAGCAGCATCTATCTGGGGTCTGTCAGTAAGTTATTAAAATAAGTTTATTGGGCTAGTAATTTATAATATTATCGGTCAATATCAATAACATCCAGATAAACTGAATTTAAACTCTGAAAACTGGACTGACACAGTTTCAATTTACTTTAATCTTCTATGTTAAGCTGCTTTGACACAATTTACTTGGTAAAAGTGCTATAGAAATAAAAATGGATTGAATTTAATTTAATTAAATAAGCATTTTTATAATATGGCTGTAATATGGCTGCTAAAATAATGTGCAACACTTTCAGATGTCTCTCCTTTCACCAACATTACAGTATAAAGTGCATAATAAAAATAAATCTAATGTGTGTGTGTGTGTGTGTATGTGTGTGTGTGTGTGTGTGTGTGTGTGTGTGTATATATATATATATATATATATATATATATATATATATATATATATATATATATATATTTTTTTTTTTTTTACAATTATTGTTAGAATATTGCTATCGTTGAGCTATTTTATTTTATATAGATATACAAACAACATTATATAAATCAGTGCATGTTTTGGATGTCTACTTTGTCTGCCACACCCATTACAGGTCTTTTAGGCCGTACTCACACCTTGCATTGCCTCGAACCGCGCCAAAGCACACTTGTCCCCCCTCCCGTCTCCACCGACGGCCCGCACTCACACTACAATCGGGCCTGGGCACGCTTACGTAATCGATGATGCGATGGCCAGAAGCGCTCTCGCTCAACACAGTGGGGACTTCTTCAGTTATATCGCTTTGGGATGCGGTGACACGCAGTCAGATATTTTGCCGAACAGATCCGCTACGTTTGACGCTCATAAACAATCATAAAGCCCTCGTGCTGCAGGAATGAGGAGATTTGCTGAAGGCGCGCAGCTGTCGTGCAGTGAGGGGTTTGCGTCTTTAATAAACTACTGCAGTTTGCGTTCACTGAACAGTAAGAATAATTAATAAATATATATGAAACAGTCCCTTAAAAGTCACTTCTCGCTTTCAGTTTCGGGCTTTGGTGCGTTTTGCACTCACACACAAAGCCCAAGTGAACCGCGCTCAGGCTCACCTCTTCCAACCAGGCCAGGGCTGGCCAAGTGAACCGTGCCTGAGCCCGATTCAGTTCGCTCACACTTCTCAAACGATCCGGGAAACGGGCCTGGGCACGGTACGGATAGCATAGTGTGAGTAGGCCCTTAGTCTCTGCTAATGAGCTGATGATCTGAATCAGGTGTGTTTGGTTAATGAGACATGAGCTTCGTCCGAAATTGCATACTTCCATACTATATAGTACACTAAAAATATTATGTTTGAATTTATAGATAAAAAAAAAAAAAGTAAAATGGACGCTAAACTATGATGCACCGCAAGAGAATTCATGAATGGGAGTGAAGAAACGCAACTGATGCAGGTAATGGCCAATGTAGTATGTCCGAGTTCCACTCATACTACTGACATTCATTCTGTTTAGAATGTACTTTTTTAACAGCTGAGTAGTACATTTAAAATCAAATGCAGTACCTACTGAGTAGAGGGTGATTTTGAAAAATGTGCAGATCTGGTGGTCCCCTAGCAACGTGGTTGAGAAACACTGAAAATAATGTGTTACGATTACAAAATCCATCAAAAACAAAGCATAGACAACCTGTCTAAAAGAAATAAATAAATGACACCTTGATTAAATTAAATGAAATAATCACTGCATCTTTTAAAAAAAGAAAAACATTTCTCTCTCTCTCTCTCTCTCTCTCTCTCTCTCTCTCTCTCTCTCTCTCTCTCTCTTTCTTTCTTTCGCAGTTATTGTTGGTTCAGGAGGACTGTAAAGTAGCTGCTGTTTTCCTACAGTAATGTCTTGGAAAACGCTGATGATAAATGATGTCTGTGCAACATGCACCGAGCTATACATTGGCAGGTACTGTAGGTTGAAATCTATCATTGCATTTGGTCCAATACCACCTGAGCCATATACCACTTTAATTATTGATTACCTTCAGGATGTGAAGAGACTTGTAACAAGCATGTTTCTGGACAAAAACCGCCTTCCCAGCTTCAACATCCATGGAAACTTTTCATTTCAAGTTCTTCAGAGTACAAAAATAAAGTTTTAAAATCACTAAAATATTATTTAATTTAATTTAATTTAATTTAATTTAATTTAATTTAATTTAATTTAATTTAATTTAATTTAATTTAATTTAATTTAATTTAATTTAATTTAGAAGGTCACTGTTTCGAGTCCCAGTTGACATTTCTGTGTGGAATTTGCATGTTCTCTCCATGTTGGTGTGGCTTTCCTCCAGGTGCTTCGATTTCCCCCACAGTCACAGTCGGTTTCACAAATAGGCGAATTGAATAAATGAATGAAATAATTAAATTGAAATGAATAAAGAGAGGACATGCATGATCGGTGAAAACCTGCTTAATCAAAAATTTTTAAAGACCTGAATCAATATTGGAGTTACCTTTGCACGCTGGAGGAGGGTTGACACCATGGCTGAAGGATTTCTCTTAGACGGGTAATGTTCTGTTTTAAAACTGTTTTAGCTTCATGCAAAGCTGATGTAACGTTAGAGGTTGATACAAACAGGTTATATCTTCACAGAAGTGTTGTTCAGCCACTAAAATCTTCCAAAAAAAGATTGATTAGACTATTTTCAGTTTCATAAGCACCGATAATGTAGATTTTATTTAGTTTAACAACAAAACACAAGTAAATACCGCTATTCCGCCTAGTCTCTCCTTATTTTGTTTACCATGCAACTCTAAATATTTACTCTGAAATAGCATGTCAGTGTGGCTTGCTCGCTGCCGGACTAGCACTAGTCGCTTTTAACACATGAGAGAGGGTTCATTTGCTGTGCTCGTATTTAAGGAGGCGTGGCTCTAGACGGCAGGGGAGGGACTGTGATTCAGAGATTTATGCTAAGCTGTTAGCAATGTGAAAGATCACCTACTGCACCTTTAAACATGACAATGAGTTCACTGTACTCAAATGGCCTCCACAGTCATCCGACTCAATCCAATAGAGCACCTTTGGGATGTGCTGGACGGGAGATTCACATCATGGATGTGCAGCCGACAAATCTGCAGCAACTGTTTGATGCTATCATGTCAATTTGGACCAAAATCTCTGAAGAATATTTCCAGTACCTTGCTGAATTTATGCCATGAAGAATTATGACAGTTCTGAAGGCAAAAGTGGGTCTAAGCTGGTACTAGTAAGTACGTAATTAAGTGTTTTAATCATGATTTTAGATTAAATATGACATTATGAAAAACAGTTGGTTTCCAATGGCATATAAGGCAGCATAATGTAAACACATTTCTAATAAGAAATTTATAAATCATATATTTTTTCTACTTAACAAAAATCATGTTTAATTCAGTGCTTCACTTTCTTTTTCTTTGTAATTAACACTTATATTAGCAATTTCTGAGCGATTTATTTATTTATTCTACAATGTTAAATTCTTTTTAATCCTGCCCACCTATTCAGCTTACAGTTGGAACAGAGCTTAGGTCTGATATTAATTTTATTAGTAATTCAGATGTTTTTATTTTCCACTCCAGATGGAAGCCTATCTGAATTATAATGAAGGTCTGCATAAGTCAAAATGTGGGAGAGTAAATTCAGATTCCTTAAGCTCTCAGCACCTGCTTGGCAAGATAGTTTAACGTTTAATTGCAATATTTGTCTATTTACGCTCTCATCTTTTTCGGTTTTTAGTCACAGATGCTTGTGCGAGGCTTTTAAGAGTGAACTGGAGGGAGTTTTTATAATCATCCTAATTTAGCTGCTCGGTTATGTGCAGAAAAGAGCATTTGCAAAATCCATTACTGTACTTAGTCTATCTCCAGAGATAATATGTATGTATTTCATAGAGTGTGCTGTATATCTGAGAGTTTGTGCCTGAAGTAATTCAAGGAGGGAAATTTTATACACAAACATCAACTAATGAGAAGGAATATATATATATAAAACAAATGGAGGAATAACTTTGAATGTGCAGTCAGAAATAGATAAATATTTGCAGTAGATTTGCAATGACGATAAAACTTTTGTGATCATGTAACGTACAGTATATATATATATATATATATATATATATATATATATATATATATATATATATATATATATATATATATATATATTAGGGATGTAACGGTATTGTAAATACTGTTATACCGCAATATTAATTTTTTTCGATATTACCGTAGTCGCATGACTCGGTAAAACTATAGATCTTCTGAGAAAATTTGCTCAGGCGAATGAAGTGAACGGGAGGTAGCGAAAACTACAATTCCCATCAGCCCAGGCTTAGCCATAATAACCTGCGGTCTGTTGTCGCTACAGATCCAGTAATGCGGAAATGGAGTGTGCTGCTAGAAGCGGGGATCAAAAAGAGCTGGAAAACCCTAAAGCGGGTGTTGTCGCCGCGCGCGTACTGAATAGCGGTGTTGTCGCGCGCGTTCTGATAAGCTGTGTTGTCGCGCGCGTTCTGATAAGCTGTGTTGTCGCGCGCGTTCTGATAAGCTGTGTTGTCGCGCGCGTTCTAATCAGCTGTGTTGTCGCGCGAGTTCTTATCAGCTGTGTTGTCGCGCGAGTTCTTATCAGCTGTGTTGTCGCGCGAGTTCTTATCAGCTGTGTTGTCTCGCGCGTACTGTAAAGCGGGACGGAGGGTATGTCGCGTCGCGGGGGCACTTTTGATCATTTTGGAAGGGAACTTTCTATCCAAGACTAAAAAGGGCATGTGCACTGCACAGGTTAAGCCCTGTGTGTGCACGTGCCTGCAAGTTGGGGAATACGACTAATAATCAGTCATGGGGATTGCAGAAACACAGCACACTGTTCAGATTGATGCAGACATGAGACCTCTAATGTTATCTTACTCATGGTTTGTCCTCTCAAGTGGGGGAAAGACAATGCACAACGTTACCCACTGCTGTCAACCTGGGCCAAGTCATA
The DNA here is from genome assembly GCF_052040795.2 of Danio rerio. Lineage (NCBI taxonomy): Eukaryota > Metazoa > Chordata > Actinopteri > Cypriniformes > Danionidae > Danio > Danio rerio. The sequence continues at coordinate 44,892,481 of NC_141032.1, read as the reverse complement.
TCTCTCTTGTCCCAGAAACCTCAGTCCCAAATGAGAGGGTTTTTTCTGTTGCAGGGGACATTGTAAATACCCAGAGATACCAGCTTTTACCAGATTATATTTATATGATAATTTTCCTTTAAACCCATCTCTATCTAAGTGAGTGAGTGATTAAATGTTGAATGTGATGAGTTTTCAACACTACTAAATTGAAACTTTATTTTTTTACATGGTTTAATATGTTTTTGTTATTAAAATGAAAGTTCCTGTTTCAAAGCTTACAGATAGATGGCTAATTTGTATGTCATTGACACTTTTGGCACTTTTTTGGAGTATTTTCATAAGTTTTGTTTTTTCATGTAAATGATTCAATAAATACCGTACCGTGACATTCATACCGAGGTACTACCGTACCGTGAAATTCTGATACCGTTACATCCCTAATATATATATATATATATATATATATATATATATATATATATATATATATATATATATATATATATATATATATGCAATTTATATATATTTATTATGCAAATCTTCTCATTGAACATACATATATCTGTTCACCGTACTGGTTTCCATCTGGACTGTCATGTTTTTTTTTCTTTTTTTTTTTAAAAGATCTTTCTAGTTTACATTATGTCTCTAAAATGTTCTCTGTCAGATGTAGAATGACTTTAAACAGATGTGTTTGCATATTTATGAATTATAATGCCTGATCATTTACTGTTATGGATATGTTTTAGCTATAACATCTGCTTTTACAGATGATACAGATGTTTTAGCAATGCTTACTTCCTACATCTTTTTTGCTTGTCTTTTTTTGGGGGGGGCGGGGGGGAGGTAAAGTCTCTCCATGGCTGTATCTGCAAAACAAAAACAGTATATATATATATATAGACACAGTTTTTTATTTTTTGTACATTTTTACTTCTCAAAACTTAATTTTCACTTTGAGATTTTAGGAGATTTGCATTTGTTTATTTATTTTTGCTTATTTTGTATGCAAAACTTTCTTTTATATTGCAAGTATATATGGCCCTGGATTGCCCATGAGTCCACCAAGTGGCACAAATAGATTTGCTAATTAAACAAAGTGGCGCAAAATATGAAAATGACTGTTGTGCTGGTCTGAAAATTGCACCATACACATCTTGCGCCTTATTGCGCTGGGTGTATGATAGGGACCTGAGTGTAAATCCTGAAGGGACTTTAGCCTGCTGTTTCAAGAGTTCACTCTTAGCTGATGATTGATTATGAAGCTTGTTTGGCATGCTGTCCTGGGAGAGAGCCCTGAGCTCATAAGATCCTTGAGCCCGTGCTCCCTCCCGTTTGCAAGGCGAGAGGAGAGTTTGAGCTCAGGTAGATCTTGAAAACTCCCCTGCTGCAGTAGCTAATGAACAGATAGTGATTGCTCTTAAGAGATAACTACTTACTAGGAGCATGTCTATGATGCTGATTTGGATTAGTCAATTAACCTAGGTTGCATGTTTTTTGACAGTGAGAGGAAACCGGGGAACCCGGGGGGAAACCCACGTGAGCACGAGGAGAACATGTAAACTCCACACAGAAACGTCGACAGGCTTGGTAAGGACTAGAACCAGTGACGTTCTTGCACTGAGGCAACAGTGCTAACCACTGGGCCACTATGCCACCCATCTAGGAAAGAAGGAGGAGTAGAGGTAGGAAGGGGGGATTCTTCAAAACAAAGATGGCTGTTATATGGAGCTTAGGGTATTTACAGGGGCTTAGGAATCGTCTGATTGGTTAAACATAAATTGAATAATGCGGGACCGGCTGCAAGCAATCATAAGCATGTGATCCTCTCGAAATTAGTTTATACATAATCTTCACATAAGGTCAGATGGAAGATAAAAATACAAAATTAATGTTGTTGAAAAAACCTTGACTATTATATGTGAACCTTGAAGGAAATAAAAATGTTTAATATGACTTTTCTGAAAGGAAACGCAGGCATTGGATCATGTGGCACACCTGCTGTAACTCATGAATTCACACTCTTCCTGTGTGTCACTGCCTTTCAGATGAGTCTCATCTCAGAGCCTTTCTGAATCTCTTCTGCTTCTTTGTGTCTTTCCTTTTCTTTTCGCACCAGGCTGGATTTAAAAGTCTAAACAGTATTTTTTTTTTTCACCCGTAGTCTGTTTCCAGTCTAATATCTTTCGAGGCTTAGCTGTAATCTATGAAAATGAATATATTAGAGTGAGATCACAGACAGAGAGGATGCATTTGCTTCAATTTGAAAGGATTACGGTTCTGGTTATGTGTTGTTTTGATTTACTATGACAGTGAGTGGAGAACTTGAGGACATCATGAATGTATTTATAGGTGAGACTCCTGTCACACTTGTATCTCTGGTGAAACTTTAGGTATGATTGTTGGACTTTCTTTACAAAAAAAAAAGCTTCCTTTTGCTTTTACTGCAAATCAGGAGTCAGTGTGAATGCCTCTTAAAGTCAATATGAGAATTCAGTGCACTTTGGGGCACTCGAGGATGTGTTCCAACTATAGGGGGATCACACTCTACAGCCTTTCTGGAAAAGGCTATGCCAGGGTACTGAGAGAAGGATCCAGCCTAGGATCCAGGAGGAACAATGCGGTTTTTGTCCAGGCTGTGGTGTACTAGAACAGCTATATACTGTACCCTCACCAGGGTGCTTAAGGGGTTCATGGGAGTATGCTCAACCAGTCCACATTTGTTTCGTAGATTTGGAGAAGGCATTCGACTGTGTCCCTCGTGGCATTCTGTGGGAGTATAGGGTCAGAGGCATTCTGTTGTGGGCTGTCCCTGTATAAACAGAACAGGAGTTTGATTCGCAATGCCGGCAATAAGTCAGACGTGTTTCCAGTGCATGTTGAACTAAAGCAGGGCTGCCTTTTGTCACTGGTTTTGTTTATAATTTTTATGTGCAGTTTTGGGCCAGATGGGGTTTCATCTGTGTTATTTGCAAATGATGTTGTTCTGTTGCCTTCATCAAGCATGCACTGGGGTGGTTTTTGCTGTGATGCGGCTGGGATGAGAATCAGCACCTCCAAGTCTTAGGGCATGGTGCTCCACCTGAAAAAAGTGGTGTGCCGTGTCCAAGTTGGAGAAAAGTCCTTACCCCGGGTGGAGGAGTTCATATATCTTGGGGTTTTGTTGGTAATAACACATTGTTCCATAAATCTGGCAGTATACTGAAACATTTTTATTCTGACATTTGATTTTTAAAAAAATATTTATTTCATCCATCCATCCATCCATCCATCCATCCATCCTTTTCTCATCTATCCTTTTCTCATCCATCCATCCATCCATCCATCCATCCATCCATCCATCCATCCATCCATCTATCCATCCATCCTTTTCTCATCTATCCTTTTCTCATCTATCCATCCATCCTTTTCTCATCTATCCTTTTCTCATCCATCCATCCATCCATCCATCCTTTTCTCATCTATCCTTTTCTCATCCATCCATCCATCCATCCATCCATCCATCCATCTATCCATCCATCCATCCTTTTCTCATCTATCCTTTTCTCATCTATCCATCCATCCATCCTTTTCTCATCTATCCTTTTCTCATCCATCCATCCATCCATCCATCCTTTTCTCATCTATCCTTTTCTCATTCATCCAGCCATCCATCCATCCATACATCCTTTTCTCATCTATTCTTTTATCATCTATTCATCCATCCATCTTTTTCACATCCATCCATCCTTTCTTTTCTCATCCTTCCTTCCTTCCTTCCTTCCTTCCTTTCCTCATCAATCCATTATCCATCTGTACATTCTTCCTTTCTTAACTTGTCCGCCCATCCATCCATCCATCCTCCATCCATCCATCCATCCATCCATCCATCTATCCATCCTTTCCTCTTCAATCCATCATCCTCCCATCCATTTTCCTTTCTTTCTTTCTTTCTTTCTTTCTTTCTTTCTTTCTTTCTTTCTTTCTTTCTTTCTTTCTTTCTTTCGTCCTTCCTTGCTTTCCTCAACCATCTATGCACTCTTCCTTCTTTCTATCTATCTATCTATCTATCTATCTATCTATCTATCTATCTATCTATCTATCTATCTATCTATCTATCTATCTATCTATCTATCTATCTATCTATCTATCTATCTATCTATCCCTTTCTTTCTTTCTTTCTTTCTTTCTTTCTTTCTTTCTTTCTTTCGTCCTTTCGTCCTTTCTTTCGTCCTTCCTTGCTTTCCTCAACCATCTATGCACTCTTCCTTTTTTATCTATATTTCTTTCTTTCTTTCTTTCTTTCTTTCTTTCTTTCTTTCTTTCTTTCTTTCTTTCTTTCTTTCCAATCCGTCTGTCCTTCTTTTCTTCTTTCCTAATCCATCCTCTCACCCACCCACCTATCCATCCATCCATCCATCCATCCATCCATCCATCCATCCATCCATCCGTCCATCCACCCACCCACCTATCCATCCATCCATCCATCCATCCATCCATCCATCCATCCATCCATCCATCCATCCATCCATCCATCCATTTTTCCTTTCTTTCCTAAATTTCCTCATCCATCCAATCATCTTATCCTTCCATCTTTTCTTCTTTCCTAGTCCATCCATCCAACTTTCTTCCTTATTTCCTTTTTACCCTTCCTTCCTTCCTTCCTTCCTTCCTTCCTTCCTAATCTATCCATCCTTTTATCCATTTATTTTAAAAAATTGAAGTAAATTTGGAAACACTGTGATTCAGGTCAATCCATTGTCACTTTGACTTATCTCAGGACACTTGAACCATTTAGGGGCTCTGTGTGAGTGCCACATTGAAAAAACAATCCTTAAAGAGAGAACATAAGAGCAAGGAAAACTATAGAGTGCTTTTAGTTTTGTTTTTCTTGCTGTTCCAAAAAAGGAAAAGGTGCATTTAGCTACTAGAACTTCTCACAAGATTAGCACTGTTCCTCTGAAAGACATAAAGCATTTTTTTTCTTCAGATCTGTTATATATTTTTTTCTTTGCAGTCGTATAAACAGAGACAGTCACACACATTTCCATTGCAGAGCAGTCACTGACCTGTGAGCCGGAACGGAGTTCTTGTTTTCCTCAGGGATTGCATCAGGGATTCTGTCCCTCTTTTTACATGTCCAGACCTGATCTTGATAGAAAAAATCAAGTCAGCTGAATCCTCCTGAGGTTCATACATACATCTATTGTAAAGTTCAAGCAAAGTTTACTCAAAGTTTAAACACATGGACGATTGACTGAGCACAGGATGTTTCCTTCAGGGTCCTGCTGTGAATATTCTAGCACGACAGGAAACAATCAAATAGGTCTTTTTGTACTGGCAACCTGTGCTTAAGGCTGACATTATTGGCTATTTGTCTGCAGGAAATGAATGGTAAGAACACTGTCATTTTTAGACCTTTAGCCACCTTTAGCCATCAGCATCTCTAACATCACGCATGCACTTACCTTTTAAAAACATCCTGACGTGCAGCTGGGTTCATATCACAGGACTCAAATTTGGTCTTTTAGCTTAACATATAATTGATTATTATTATATAATATATAATAATAAATATGATTTCATTGAATCAAAGCAGGTGACGTAGTGAAGCAGTAGGTAGTGCTGACGCCTCACAGCAAGAAGGTCACTGGTTCAAGCCTCGGTTGGATCAGTTGGTGTTTCTATGTGGAGTTTGGATGTTCTCCCTGCGTTCACGTGGGTTTCCTCTGGGTGCTCCGGTTTCCCGACATTTGCCTCATTATTAATCAGAGGTCGCCACAACAGACTGAACCGCCAACTTATTCAGCACATGTTTTACACAGTGGATGCCCTTCCAGCTGCAACCCATCACTGGAAACATCCACACACACTCATTCACATTCATACACTATGGATAGTCTAGCTTAACCAATTCACCTATACCCCATGTCTTTGGACTGTGGGAGAAACCGGAGCACCCGAAGGAAACCCACACAAACACTGGGATAACATATAAACTCCACACAGAAACGCTAACTGACCCAGCCGAGGCTCGAACCAGCGACCAGAAAAGCACCATCACATGCTCCTTCAGAAGACATTCTCATATGCTGATTTTTTTTCCCATGACATTCATCACTGTAGGCATTCAGTCATTTTACTGCTTAATATCTTTGTAAAAGAAATGTATGAATAGAAAGCTGAAAATAGCAGAAGCTTTATGATCGCTTTTCTTTCAGCACTATACATGTCAAGACACTGCTTTTTTTTCTGGAGAAAACTGTTTGCAATTCCCATCCACATGAACAGAATGACCTTGTTATTGTGATGATGTTAATGGGATCCCGCTATGAAATGCACTTTAGTCGGTCAGTTATATTGGCTTCTGTATAAAGCAGTAAATCCATCAATGCACAAATGATTTAACAAGTGTCTTTTTAATATCAGCTTACACGCATTGCTAAAGTTCAACTATAGATGGCTGTTTTTGGTTTCATTGATTATTAGTCTAGATCCACTTGAAAACTATTTATTTTTGTTTGTTTTAGTCATTCATGCTGAGAGATTTTTGAAGATGCCATTACATGTGGTTTAACTTCAAACAGTTGTTGTATAGACTGTGAAAATGGATTAGCCCTTCTGTGTGTTTTTCGTTTGCTAATATTTCTTAAATGATGTTTAACAGAACAAGGAAACTTTCACAGTATTTCCTATAATATTTTTTCTTCTAGCGAAAGTCTTATTTGGTTTACTTCGGCTAGAATAAAAGCAGTTTTTAATATTTTAAAACCATTTTAGGGTCAATAATTTTAGCCCTCTTACAGTTTTTCTCGATTGCTTGGATGTAGTTGTCAACTGAAACTCCACATTTTCAAAACAGTTAACACACAGGCCTAAACAGCGGCACTCATGGTCAAAATGACACATTTTGCTTGCAAAAGGCACATATCGTGTCAAAACATTTAACATATGCAACAAAAGCTAGTTTTACCTTCAAACTACACAACTTGCAAACAAGTATATGAGCTCTTTCAATTAATCATTACACAATGCACAACAAAATACAAAATATAGAACTCAAAATGCACCACCATTGCTTGCCATTGTAGCTTATAGCCAATGGCATTTGTTGTCTCTATTTGGGCTGTCAAATTCGCCTTTTTGCAAAGAATTGGATCAAGAATAAGATGTGCTTTGATTGAATATATATTGAATATATGACATTTTTCAAACTGTGGCTGAAAACTGAAATACTGTATATAAAAAAAACAGACAAAAGTAATAAAATACTGTAAATATTAGAGAAAACACATGTAAACTAATATACAGTCAAATCTATTGGGAGTATAGGACATAGCCATATTGACCTCCTCCATCAATGCTGGCACAGAACAACACAGACCTGCCATCGTTTATATAAGGTTTGCAGAATGATGGCTAATTGAAGATTTGTGTGAAGGAGTGTCAAACCGGTGCTTCAGTGATTTCATACTGATGTTGGTAGTTTTTAATAGTTAGGAATAGATGGATTCTGTTTGGTTACCAAAACTAAAACAATGGAGTTTGGACTGCTTGAATGACATCTGTGTTAACTGTTTGGGAAAATGGTGGGGAAAATGTGTCAACCCAATGAGAAAGGGTTTACACATTTGCAAGACCGGTCCTCTGCTCTGCTGGGATAGTGATAATGAAAATGAAGAGGAACCTAGTTTCTTTAACCAGGTCAAAGCAAACTAGAAAAACTGTAAGCAATATTTTATTTCTATTGTCTGCAGAACAAACCATCGTTATACAATAACTTGCTAACTGGTCTAAATAACTTTAAGCTGAATACTAGTATCTTCTCTCTCTTCTCACACTTCGACATGGTTGTTATGTTTGCATTGATTAGTCATCATTTAGTATTAGCAAGTGACACGCTTTTGCAGGTCATCAACTAGGTTTTGCAGTTTGTACTTATTGTTTTGAGAAATGTATTAACTGTTGAGCAAATGTAAATAGTGCTGTGAGAAATGCACCAAAGCCAGTGAAAAAAAAACTGTAAATTGCTAACGTCCTTTCAGTTAGCTTTCAGGAGAATTATTATATATTTTAGCACGTTGCTAGCAAGTTTTCTAATGTGTTTTAATGTTCGCTTAATTAAAATATTGCTAGCTTGTTTCTAACTGTTTGCTTAGTGATAGATAGATGGAAGGACAAATAGACAGACAGACAGACAGATAGATAGATAGATCATCACAGTTACAAATGTTGCACGTTATATGCTTTAAACTCTTAAAATGCCTTTAAAACACATGCAAATGATATTATGGTTGTACTTTGCAATGACTCCACAAATCCTATGTATTCTCTATTGGTGATCTACGGAGACCCGGAAGGGATATGATGGTGGAGGGAAAAATGGGTGGAATGAAGAAACAAAAAATGGTTGGGAGAAAAAAAATGGTCTTTTTTTAGTTTTGGTATTCGCTCGCAAAGATGTTTTCTGTTCCCTTGCAAAACTGTTGTTCCACAAATACTTCTTGTTCACTTCATGCATGTCATCCCTCCCGTTTATGCTGGGATTCTCCTGTATTTTACCATTCTATCCTGCTATCATCCTATGATTAAGTGTTTTCCGTTATTTCCCCCATATGTTTAATCTTGAAAGCACATTAATATTATTACAAAAATGTCTGCATTCACTTTCTTTCTATTAAAGCTGTGCTACTGTAACGAATGGTCTGACACAGAGGGATCTATTTGCAGGATATTTATTAACCAGAGTTTAATACCAATAAGCACACAGATGTTACTTGTGTGCGAACTCACATCAAACACAGTAGTATCAAGTCGAAGGGCTGGCGGCAGGCAAACACCGTGAGTAAGCAAGGCATGGGTTTAGAGGCTGGCAGCAAGGATCAAAGTCGGTATTCAGGCTAGGGTTCAGGGCAGGCAAGACAAGGTCGAGATACAATCCAGATAAGCAATGGGGAAGCAGTCAAGGAAGAGTAACGCTTAGTGGTGTTTGCTGTGGCAGAACAAGACTTCGCAATGAGGTGTGTGCTGCTTATATGAGAGTGTGAGGTGATCAAGGTGATGTGCTGCAGGTGTGTGATTGGCAATCAGTCTTGGGGATGACGTAATGCTAGAAGTCCGGTGATGATGACCTCTGCTGGCCAGCGAGGGGAATGACTGGGACCGAGTCGGAGACAGCGACGATCATCGCCCTTCCTATGCAAGCTCTGAATCAGCGAATGCATGTATAAGTGCTGACTGACGGACGAGCTCCGTATGATAAATTGATCCCAGATCAGCTTTCGTGGAGAATCCTGGCCAAAACGATAGGGTTGACATGTATGAAGTGAATAGGAAATGTTACTAGAACAACAGTTTCAAGAGTTCACACTTAGCTGATGATTTACAAAAGCTTGTTTGGCATGCTGTCCCGGGAGAGAGCCCCAAGCTCAAGGGCTCCTCGAGCCCGGGGCTTCCTCCCGTTGGCAGAGCAAGAGGGGAGCCTGAGCTCGGTGGATCTCAGAACTCCCCTGCTGCGGTAGCTAAGGGAACACAAGGGATTAGACAAGCTTGATTGTTATGCATGTTGAATGTCTTTGGATGGTGGGAGGAAACCGGAGAACCCGGGGAAAACCCACGGGGACACGGGGAGGACATACAAACTCCTCACAGAAACACCCACCGGTCCTGTGGAATCAGGGCCGGCAGTGTTCTTGCTGTGGGGCTCACAGTGCTAACCACTGGGCCGCCGTGCCGCCCAATCACAGGTAAAGGAGGAGAATTTCCAAACGAAGAAAAAGTGAACTGAAAACTGTGGCTATTTATAGTAGCTTAGGGCTCATATGATTGGAAGCTAGTGATTAGCAAATGCGAGACTGGCTGTGATAAATCATCAGCACGTGATCCTCTCGAAATTAGTTTATGAATAAACTTCACTTTGCGAGGGAACGCAAAAACTTAAAATATATATATTTTCCTATCACTGTTTTTTTTTCTCCCACCCATTTTTTCCCCCACAATCACGTCTTTTCTGGGTCTCCGTACTGATCAACTGCAATCCCAGCTCGACATTGCATATCCTGTTATGTGACTATTGTGGACACACACATTGCGATATCGTTGCTGAAACGATATATTGTGCAGCCCTAATTTGCATGGAATTTTTTAACAGCACAACTAAACTTTCTTTTCCATGATATCTTTTTCTCAAAAATAGCATTTGTTATAGTATATATAAAATGATTGAATTGACCTTAGTCTCTTTGTTTTGTTATTTATCATTCTCTTTCTCTCTTTCTCCACCAGTCCATCTGCTTCTCTCTCTGGGGCTTTTGTATGTTCTCCGGCAATCAACCGTTTATTTGGGCCACTCAATCTGCAGGTAAGCCTCTTCATTGCATGTCTATAACCTTTGGTTTATTCATCTGGGCACATTTCACGGAGGATGTCTGGTTAAAAATTCATCCTGCTTCACGCACCTTGATTCCCGGCATAGGAATGAGAATGTCAGAATGAAAGAAAGTGACAATAAAGCCATGATGTTTCCCCGCTGAGAGTTGTGTGTGCTTCCGAGGCCTCGACTGATAAAGCTCAATCATTCATGCAATCCGTGGACCAAAATACAGCAGGCTCTCCAAAACAACAACATCACTTATTCAAGGGCTTCCGTTCCTGGGTTAGATATCGCAATTCTGACAACACAGAAGATCACTTTTCAAAGCTGCCAGATTCTGTGTTAGATCAGCCAAGCTGTCATTTTACCTGCAGCTTTTGAGTCTGCGGGAGCCCGTCAACACCGCTTGTGTTCGGTTTGTTACTCATGCGCCTTTTTCAGACCAGCCGGAAAATATATATGACCTACACAGATGAATGGACAAATCATTATTGTAAGAATATTGGCTAATCCTTTGCTCTTTGGGAGACCAACAGAGCTTCTGCTGGTGTGCCTTTTCTTTGATTATTAATCTAGATACACTTGAAACAGTTTTTTTTTTCTGTTCGTTTTGGTCATTCATCCACACTGAGAGCTTTTTGAAGACACTTTTGCAGGTGCTTACATTCCCAAATGCCATTTTGAAGTTGTAGTATAGACTGTAAAATGAACTATTTGATCATGATGTTATCACATTCTGTTGTTAAATATGTATGGTTATACCACTATTCTTGAACCTGCTATTCATCTTCATATAGTGTATTTTTACAAAGAAGAGTTAGTTTGTATAATCTTCACATAACTGACAGATGGTTTAGTTACAGCATTTACCAGAAACGGAAGAGAGGCTTATGATTCCCAGTACTGTACCTTTAAGAAATGACATCATCATCCAAAAAGTGACATCAGTTTGGAAGGGAAAAAAACACACAAATACTGTATTAGAAAGTATTAGCAGTGAATTGGATGAGCTTAATGAGTTTATTTTTCACTGTAAAGCATCTGCTTTGTTTAATTTAACTGTTAAATTATACACTACCTAAAAAATAACAAACTCACCTAAAAAAAAAAAAAAAAAAAAAAAAATATATATATATATATATATATATATATATATATATATATATATATATATATATATATATAAATAAATAAATAAATAAATAAATAAACAGGATAAAGAAATCATCATAAAGAAATAAGCTTAAATAAATAGCATAATTAAATTGCAAAAATAAATAACATAAACATAAACGGCATAAATTAATCACCATAAATAAATAACATAAACAAATAGCATAGCTAAATAGCATGAATAGATAAATAAAAAGCACAAATAAACGGCAAAAATAAATCAGCATATATAAATAAATAGCATTAATATATAAACAGCGTGAATAAATCAACATAAATAAATAAGCAAATTAATAAGCATACATAATATCATAAATAAATAGATAAAAAATACATATTATAAATAAATAGATTAAATAAAATAAATACATAGCATAAAGAAATAGCATTAATAAATTAATAACTAAATAGCATAAATAAATAAAGAGCGTAAATAAATCATCAGAAATAAATAAATAAGCAGCATAAATAATAGGAAGAATAAATTAATATCGTCATTAAATAGCAAAAGTAAATACACAAATAAATAACATAAAAATAAATACATCACCATGAATAAATAACATAAACAAGTAGCACAAAGAAATGGCATAACTAAATACATAAAAAGCACAAATAAACAGCATCCATAAATAAATCAGCATGAATACATTAATCAGCATGAATAAATAAGCAAATATATTAGCATAAATAATTGCACTGTTAAATCAAAAGCTCAGATAATAAATAAATAAATACATAGCATAGATAAATAAATAAATAAATAGCGTAAATAAATCATCATAAGTAAATAAATGGCATAAATAAATAAATAGTGTAAATTAATCATCATACATAAATGAATATATAAATAATAAGCATAATTAAATAAATAAACATATAACATATAAAATAAGCATTAATAAATAAATAAATCACATATTAAATAACTAAATAGCATAATTAAATAAATAGTGTAAATAAATAACTCATTATAAATAAATAAGTAAACAAATAGCATAAATAAATAAATAGTGTAAATAAATAACTCAACATAAATAAGTAAACAAATAGCATAAATAATTAGTGTAAATAAATAACTTATTATAAATAAGTAAATTAATAAATAAATAGTATAAATAAATAAAAAGTGTAAATAAATAACTCATCATAAATAAATAAATAAATAAATAGTGTAAATAAATAACTCATTATAAATAAATAAATAGCATAATCAAACAAACGGTGTATAATATTACTCTTAATAAATAAATAAGTAAATAAATAAATAAATAAATAGCATAATTAAATAAATAGCGTAATAAATAAGCACATAGCATAAAAATAAGCAGCATAAATAAATTAGATAACTAATAGCATAGAAAAATGATAAATAGTATAAATATATATCATAAATAAATAAACACAATAAATACAAAAATCAGCAAAATAAATACATAAATCTAAATAAAATAAATAAATAGTATGAGCTAATAAATAAATAAATATTATAATTAAATCAGCATGAATAAATAGCATAATAAATGAAATGATGTTATAGACTTAAACTGTTGTACGTATAATATTTGACCTACACGAACGAATTAACAAACCGTTATTTTAAGAGAGATGAATAAAGCAAGCATAAACTCTGTAAATCAAACAATCCTGGCTCTAATCATTTACTCAATGGGAAGTCAATAAACCTTTTGGTGTGCCGTTCTGGTCAGTTAGCTGTTTTCTATTCGGCAAAAAGCGTTAACACTTTTCACTGTCACACCAGAAGCTATGAGACCAGAGGAAATGTGCAACTCTCTATATGAAAGTTTACTGCAATGAAGGGTTTTGTTTCTCTCCCTGAAGAGGCTGCTATGGGTTCCTAATCGTTTGATACTGTGCAGGCTGGAGTGTGTAGAGAGGAAAACCTTACCAGGTGATTTATCTGTATGGATCGGCTGTCAAAGAGATGAATCGAGGGAGGCATTAGGTGGAAACATCACAGCGCATTGTGTGTAGCACGTCTGGGTTTTTGGTGTCTGGAAATATTGCACTGTAACTACATTGGCTTTGGCTTTTGTAAACCGTGCGAGGTCTAAGGTGATGTTGTAGCATGCAAAAAAAGGACGTTGTTTGTATTTTATGAGAAACTAGTACATGCAATTATTTATTTCATTTATTTATTTACTCATTTAAGTATTATTAACTGAAAAATATTATAATGTATTTTTTCATGATTAAAAAAAATGAAATCCTTCTGTTGGCTTCATCAAATATGGACCTTGCTGCCGAGTGTGAAGCGGCTGGTATGAGAATCAGCACCTCCAAGTCTGAGGCCATGGTGCTCCACCAAAAAAAGGTGGTTTGCCATCTCCAGGTTGGAGCAAAGTCCTTACCCCAGGTAAAGAAGGAGCTTTGGGTCATGACTGAAAGGACGAGATCTTGGATACAAGCAGCCGAAATGAGTTTCCTTCGCAGTGGCAGGGCACACCCTTATAGATAGGATGAGGAGCTCTGTCATCCGAAGGAGCTCGGAGTAGAGCTGCTGCTCCTCCACATCAAGAGAAGTCAGCTAAAGTGGCCTTCTGGACGCCTACCTAGGGAGGTGTTACAGGCATGTCCCACCTGGAATAGACCTTAGGGAAGACCCAGGACATGTTGGAGGCTCTCTCAGCTGGCCTGGGAACGCCTTAGGATTCCCCCCTTAGGAGCTGGTGGAAGTGTCTAGGGAGAGGGAAGTCTGGGGTTCTCTCCTAAGACTGCGACGTCACATGCACTGCGGTGCTCACGGTGACCCGATTTCAATTTCACCTCGCTATCCTATGCCGATTCTTCCCCTCTTTCTGCTCCCCATGTTTTCCTGTCAATTCTCTCTACTTTCCTATTGAAATAGAGGTGAAAACCCCGGAGAAAAAAAAGACTACTGCCCCCGTGACCTGGCCCCGGATGAGCGGATGAGAAGCGAAAATAAATATCAATTTTTTTTGGAAAAACTTAAATTAAATTTAGGTATTTGCTGTCTTGGCAACTGTGCATTTAATCCTGGGTTCAGTGTTGCCAGATGTAGCTGACTGATTCCAGCCAAAAACTAAAACTCGCTGACAGTGGTGGGAGTAACGAATTACAACTACTCACGTTACTGTAATTAAGTACATTTTTGGGGTAATTGTACTTTCATGAGTAGAATTTTAAGCCTGTAATTTTACTTGTACTTGAGTAAAAATTAAGCTGAGTAATCTACTTCGTTACTTTTAAAATCACAATTCGTTACAGAGTACTGTAAATAAATTAATATTTCAGCCACGCACTGACCAGCATTTCGGTAGCCAATAAAAAAAGCTGATCTTAACGGACCAATGAAAAGCCTGGTACATTATTTGAACCGAAAAACAAGTTCAGGCTACTGCAGATTTACGTGACCGTCATCATACAGTCACAAAGTTATCAATTACATATGGAGATTTAAGACAGAAGAAATGAGGAAGAAATAGCAGAGGATGAATGCCCATTGCCACACCTGGAGGAGCTGTTCACCTACAGGTACATAGGGAAAAAAGGGGACAGCTGTGCTGATGTGATTAGCTATGGTATCATCTAAAATGCTAATTAAATGTATGCCCAAAACTGGAATATCGCATAAAAGACTGCAAATAAAGCAGCGTTTCTGTCCAACAAGTCAAACAAAATTGCCACCTGATTAACTGGCGACAAATATCAAAAGTAAAAACAGAATTAGCATCAGTAGGAGCAGCTGCATGAATAAATTATCTTCATTTAATAAGTGACTTGCGCATCAGAAGGCAATCCTGCACGCAGTGAACGCGCGCTGGAAGGCGCGAGACACGGAGTGCAGGCACTCTTGACAGTTCTGGAGGTCATTATTAATATAATATAATACTGAAATGGTTGAGGCGGTTTAAAATGACCAAAACAACACTTTAGATGTTTTACAATGTGCTTAGCCTGCTGGTTTGTCCATTCACACACATTTTCAAAATATATGCGCATTATAGCGTTTCCATCAACCGTTTTTATGTGCATATCCAAAAAGCGCAAAAAAAGGTGGATGAAACCTGCCCTCTGCTGTACCATCCGGCTTACACAGGGTTTCCGTGGGGTCTTAAAATGTCTAAAATATAAACATCTAAATTTTAGGCCTTAAAAAGTCTCAAATTCGCTGTTCCAGGTCTGAAATATGTTTGCACAGGTCTTATTTTTCCGATGTACATGTAACGCTACTCCTAATGCTCATTTAATTTTTTTGTTGTTGCTTGGTTTCGTGGTGGTGTAGTTCTTTATTTCACTATTCCTATTTTAATTTGCAGTATTAAAACTACAAATAAGAAAAGACCAGCATGCAATAGCTCAGTGCGCGCGGCGAATGTGACGTCATCGCCGTGTTTGCGGAGGTTCACTTTGGACGCGCGCGACATGATTTCGGGTGAACAGTTTAGCGCGGCGCCGCGCTTGATTTGAGTTGAATTTGAATCACTTTGAAGAGATTTTGACTGTAACAGTACGAATGTACAGACATCTTAACTATCCAACCATGCGTGATCAGCATAGAGATGACCAGATGACCAATAATTCTTGGCTAGAAATTGCAACAGCCATGGAAAGGAAGTGTTTTGTTAAAGTTGGGAAAAACCTAGGGGATAAGTTTGTTACAACAAAAAAGAGGCCATGGCAAAAGTGGAGACCCAGGTGGTTTTAAGATTACAGAATATGTTTTTTCACCATTTATTGGTTTTAAACTGATGTATCATTTTGAAGTTAAAGCAATGTAAAAAAAATTAAGTAACAAATTAAGTATTTGATAACTGGAAAAGAATATATGAGCCCATCGGCTTACAGTGTACTCAAGCTTAATTTATAGGCTTTATTGGTGATAATAGACAGGATTGTTGGACCATTATTGCCTTTTCAGCTCATTAGTAGAGGACAGAAACTAGCCAGACAATAATGTGTCAATTGTTGAGTGGGCAAAAAATAATATATATATTTTTTTGCTATTATTCTTGCCAGAATAAAAAAAATAATTGTAGAGTAACCCATGTTCTGTTGTCATTGATATTTAACTTTAATAGGTAGAACTGTCTGAGATATAAACACAAGTGAGTGATGCATCAAACTCTAATTAAAAAAATCTTGAATAGTTATAAAACTTTATAATCATTCATTAATTTTCTTTTTGGCTTAGTTCCTTTATTAATCTGGGGTCGCCACAGCGGAATGAACCGAATGATTTATTAGCATATGTTTTACACAGCGGATGCCCTTCCAGCTGCAACCCGTTCTCATTTACAACAACAGACAATTTAGCTTACCTAATTCACCTAAAATGCATGTCTTTGGACTGTGGGGAAAACCGGAGCATCTTGAGCAAACCCACGCAAACAATCGGAGAACATGCAAACTTCACACAGAAATGCCAACTGACCCAGCCAAGGCTTGAACCAGCGACCTTTTTGCCTTGAGTCGAGAGCGCTACCCACTGCCCCACCCCGTCACCCAACTTTGTAATCATAATAAATTATAAAAATAATGAAAAATAATTATTTTTAAAATCTTGAACAATAATAAAGATATGACGTAGTTCTGAAAACGTTTTACTTCTCCTTTTATCCGTCTGACTTTACAGTGAGGTTTCTTTTGACTGGCCCCTGATGTTTTAAAGAATATCACAATGACGAACACGTCTAGTATTAAAGCCTCATCCATTTCGTGAAGTGCGCACAGTCAGCGGAGGTGTGCAATGCGGAGCCAGGCGAAAGTATAAATCAGCCTCAAAATGTTTGTTTCTTTGTTTTTTTGTTCCTGCACTTCAATGGTGCATCTAACCTGTCTTCAGTACTGTTCTATTTAAATAATTTTATTTTACCACAAATTTTGTGTTTTTGCATTTTCTCTTGCATGCTTTTGATATTGTGATATAGGTCTTAAATTTAATACTTTATGGTCTTAAAGAGGTCTTAAAAAGTCTTAAATTTGACATTATGATATCTGCAGAAACCCTTTTTTTTAAGACTTCAATCTATAATCTAAAAAAAAAACCATTATGGTAAGAAGACATAACTTAATTTGTGTGATATTATATTTATTAATAATATGTTTAGGCACTAGGCAGTGTTGTTCTGTGGTTTCTGACGGTTCAGTTCGCGAATTAGGTAATTAACAAAGTTTCTCCATAATTTGCAAGTGTTTTTTTTTATTTATTACATCATCTATTGATCGTACAGATAAAAGAGGCATCAGTTGAAATGATAAAAAGTCGTGCATTTGTGCATATTTCTGTTATAGTAAAAAGAAAAAAGTAAAAGTAAAAAGTTTGTTGGTTCAAGCCCTGGCTGAGTCAGTTGGTGTTTCTGTGTGGAGTTTGCATGTTTTCCCCATGTTGGCGTGGGTTTCCTCTATAGGTGCTCTATAATTATTATCTATAATTAATGCTGTTTACACAGTTTTAAAAGTGTTTATAGTATCTTTAAATGTGTTATGTAAAATGTGTTACTGCCTGGATCTTGTCTGACTCCGCATTTATGGATAATTCCACCAATACCGCCAAGCTAAAAAAGTAATTTGTAATTTTGTAATTTGAGTAGTTTTTACGAAGAGTAATTTGTACTTTTACTTGAGTACTTTTTAACACCAGTACTTTTACTTGTAATTGAGTACAATTTCAGCAATGTAACAGTACTTGTAATTGAGTACAATTTTTTTGTACTCTTACCACCACTGCTCGCTGAAAACCAAAAAGCACCGCCCAGCGATCTGTAGACTCTACAGGACGTCCCGGCTAATGCGGCTAGTTAGCCTAGAACCTCATGGATGGGGGCAGATTTTCATCTGTTCGGAAGTAATTAACTTTAGCCTTACCTTATTTGGCAGTCTTTTTGAGCATATGTTCAATATTTTGCGATAATGACGCCGCTGCCTGCCTTTTCTGCCTTCTTGCTCCTTTCGACTTACACCATTACTCAGTATTAGTGATGGGTCATTCATGAACGATCACGTGATGAACGAACGATCATGGCTCCTACTGGCTTAGACTGTGCATTGATTAAGATTATATGTGACTGTCAGTGTACCATGAATGAACCACTGACATTTGAAGACATGAAGAGGTGAGCTGAGCAAAGAGACAAAAATGCCTTCATAGACAAAAGAGCAGGTATACATTGAATTATTATTTTCTCTTTCTTATATTCTATTTATGACTTATTTGTCCTGTGATCAACCTTTTGGGCTTGTTGTAGATGTGTTTGGAAGCAATTCATAACATTTTAATAATATTTTGGCAAATTGAACCAAATGAACGAAATGACTTGAAAAAAGATTCGTTCATCTTGATGAACGAGACTCAAAGATCCGAGTCAGTAAAATGATCTGAACTTCCCATTACAACTCGCATCAATGTCGCATCAAAGATTCAAATGTTACCACTCAGTGGGTTATGTCGTGACTCACGTCACATTGTTGTGGCTTTGAGGCTCTATGGGATCCGAATTACTGGCCAGTTATTTAACATTACACTTTATTACAATATATTGAATGTAAATATATTATATTAATTATATAATAACTATATTATATAATATTAAATAACATAAAATAATTAAAAGGACAAATTGTGGACCTCTGAAACTTTTCACAGAGGGTTATGCAGTTTTTTTTATTTGTTTTAGATTTTGTTTTTATTAAATAATAATAAAAAAAACCTTCATTTAAAACTGCATTTACCTGTTATTTTTGAGTAATATTTACATTTGTTTGATGACCTAAAACATTAGTGTGACACATCAGTAAAGGGCCAAATACTTTTTTTACAACAGTGCATAACACAACTTTCGATTACATTAGAAAGTACATTATTGCTAATGGTAAATTGAAACTATCTAGAAATGGTTTGTACCTGTGAGATCCTTTACACAGGATGTAGACAAGGTATAATGAATATGGCTGCCACCGAACTTGCTAATGAAAACAGCGTAAACAGATTGCTCTGTGTTTGGCCATTGCTGTTGATAAGAGCAGATATCCATCATTATGACAGCCTGCTGTATTTGACTTCACTCTATAGCGGTCGGTTCATTTGGCCTGGTCAGAAGTTTGACTAGCAAATCACTCACGTCCAGCACTTTAAAAAGTCAACAACTCTCAACGTCTCTCATCATTCACTCTGAAACCAAAACAGTTTATTTCCTGTGGAGAACACTCGGCTTTCACCTTATTTATTTATTTACTTCCACAGAAATGACTCATAATTCTCCTTATTCACGGATAAAATCATTTGGTATGAAGCTGTAAATGATGCTGCTATTTAATTCTAGCCTAAAATTGTAGGAAAACTGTGAGGAGTCAAGACTTTTTAACCTAAAAATAATGCACCAAACATATAGTGATAAATAGATGTATAATGTATTTTTCTTAATCAAATATTCTTGATTTGTTTTCTTTAATGTTTAGGTATTATAAAAAATAAATAAATAAACAAAGCTT
>NC_141032.1:44782500-44870000 GCF_052040795.2 Danio rerio | reverse complement strand
TACTATTATTATTATTGTTATTATAATTAATGTTGTTGTTATTATTGTTTTTTATTATTATTAAAATTATTACTATCATTATTATTATTATTATTTTATTACTATTATTAAAATGTTATTATTGTTATTATTATTATTATTATTATTATTATTATTATTATTATTATTATTATTGTCATTATTATATTAATTACCTTCCAGATTTGAAATCTACATTGTGAGGTTTACATGGAAGCTTACTTTCCTGCTTCATGATGTGTCGGGCTCTCATACAGTAAATATTAATGATACTGGGTGTCTTTATTCTATAAGAAGGTGCTTTGTTTAATAATTCATGACAGCATGCTTTGCTTCCCTGACTGATACTCCTGTCTGTATATTTGCATATGGTAAGGTAGAAAAAAGTGAGTGTTTGTTTTCACACACTTGGCATGGCTTAAATTATCTATAGATTCAAATCTCTCAAACACATCTGATGCATTTACTTCATACAGTAAGTGCAACTTTTTAGCATGCCTTTATATGACTGATCAAACAGTTTAGATAAACACTGAAAAATTAACCTTGAAGCTGCAGCTGCATGATTGTGTGTGTTTTCGATGAAGAGTAAAAATATTAAGAATGATTTGTGCATTAAATCATAGGAGTTTGATATAACAGGGTTTATAAAAACTTGTTTATATACAGAATAAATGCTCAGTTAATATGCACAAATTATTACATAAATAAGCAACAGAAAACACGCATCTACACCCAACTTTAGGGCATATAATATATAGTTTGAGCATCGATATCACAATGGTTGCATCCACAATAGTCAGATCACAAGATTAGATAAAGATATTATGACGAGGGCAGCATGGTGGCTCATTGGTTAGCTCTGTTGCTTCACAGCATGAGAGTTGCAGGTTCAAGCCTCGGCTAGGTCAGTTTGCATTTCTGTGTGGAGTTTGCATGTTCTTCCCATGTTGGCGTGGGTTTCCTCAGAGTTCACCGGTTTTCCCCACAAGTCCAAACACATGTGATATAGGTGAATTGGATGACTTAATTGGCCATCATGTATGAGTGTGTGTGTTATGTGAGAGTGTATGGGTGTTTCCCGGTACTGGGTTCCGCTTGTAACGGCATCCGCTGTGTAAAACACATGCTGGATTAGTTGGCGGTTCATTCCTCTGTGGGACTCTTAATGGGACTAAGCCAAAATAAAAATAATTGAATGAATAAACCAAAGAGAAAACACACATCAACACCTAACATTAGGGTTGAATGACATATAATTTGAGCATTGATATCGCAATGTGTGTATCAGCAATATTCATAGGACTAGATGATTTATTAAAAATGAAAAGATAAAGATCTTTTGACAAGGTTGGTATAGTGCCTCAGTGGTTAGATCTGTTGCTTTACAGCAAGAGGGTTGCAGGTTCGAGTCTCAGCTGGGTCAGTTGGCATTTCTGTGTGCAGTTTGCGTGTTCTCCCAGTGTTGGTGTGGGTTTCCTCAGGGTGCTCTGGTTTCCTCCACAAGTCCAAAGACATGCGCTATAGGTGAATTAGATGACTAAATTGGCCATAGTGTATGAGTGTATGTGTGAATCCTAGAGCGTAAGGAGTGTCTGAAGTTGGGGCTGAAGCAATCATCATAGAAGCGTCAGCCAATGAAATTCAGTCAGCAATAGGCCACTGTCTAGCTGGTGTATTTGCATACAGTGATCTGATTTGCCGACGCTTCCGTCGGTGCTTGAAAAGTTGAGCTAGTCCCAACTCCTGCAGTGAGCACACTGCAAAAAATGCTTTTCTTACTTAGATTTTTTTGTCTTGTTTCTAGTCCAAATATCTAAAAATTCCTAAATCAAGAAGAGTTTTCTAGACAAGTAAAACGTATTGTCTTGTTTTGAGAAATAATATGCCAATATTAGGTGAGTTTTTCCTTAAAACCAGCAAAATAATCTGCCAATGGAGTAAGCAAAATAATCTTACGTCAAAAGAAAAAACAAGATTTATTTGCTTACCCCATTGGCAGATTATTTTGCTGGTTTTAAGTAAAAAACTGCTTCTTGTTTTAAGTAAAAACTGCTTCTGTAAAAAAATGCTTCTTGATATAAGAAATTTTAGATATTTAGACTAGAAACAAGACAAAAAAATCTAAGCAAGAAAAGCATTTTTTGTAGTGCAACGCCTCTATAGCGGCGCCGACAGATCCACAATGCAGTTCGGCAATGCTTGAAGTCACCCATTCAAAGTGAATGGGAAGCGCTGACGCCCCGTGTGAATGGGGCGTTATAGAGTGTATTTTCCCATCCTTAAAAAAGCAAAAGTGAATTCGGACACGCCCTTATTGCTTTTGAGCCCTGCACTTCAGACTTTGCGCCTTGACTGTTAAAATAAAGCCCATTGTCTTTTTTTTTTTTGTTTGTTATGTTAGTTACGTTTGTGATTTTGAGAAATAGGACAGATGATTATATGCAGAAAAGTGCAGAATGGTGTTGTGAAGCAGATTTGCACTTTTATGGTGCTTGACTTTGATCTGTTTGTACTGTTATGAAGTGTTTTCTCTGAAGCACTGTATCTGTTCTTCTGTAATTGAAGCATCACGTCTGATATTTTACAGTAATATCAGTAGAGCGAACAGTTGTCAGACGTAAAGGGTGACGGTGCACTAGAGCTGTGTGTTGAGTAATCACATGAGCAGGAGCTGCCGGGACCAGAGAAAACCAGCACACTAAGCACAGTCTCTCTCTCTCTCTCTCTCTCCATTCTCATCTTTCTTGCATTTGACAGTTAATCACGGCCTATTGGAGAGCAATTCCTAATGTGTGCTTCTCCTGTAGCCAACAGGATTTTGCAACTCCTTTCACATCACACTAATGTCAGATTTTTTCAGGGTAAAGAGTGTAATGTTGGGTAGGGGTGCATGATGTTTGAAAAATTTGACATCGCGGTATATTGTTTTGCTGCAATATATATTGTGGTAATTTCACCAGATGATTTGACTAGGTCTATTCTGAAAGATTTCATTAATTTAGATTGACTGGGATGATCAAGTGTTTTTTGATTCAGTGCATCCGCATAAAATACAAGCATATATAAATACGACCGATCAAAATAAAAGTGAGCCAAACAGCGCTTTGTGGTTTTCTGGAGTATAGTCTATCTACAAGACGTCCGGCCATAGGAGAAATGGTCGTCCCAAACTGAGCCTGATTTCTCTCGAGGTTTTTTAATTCTTTACTTTCGCCATTTGGTGAAGTTTTTTCCTCGCTGCTAGCTTTCATGGCTCAAGACATGTAGAGCTTTGCATCGATGGATTTGCTCTTCAGTGTTTGGACTCTCAGTATTGAATACCACACTGAACTGAGCTAAACTGAGCTCAACTTAAACACTGAAAACTGGACTACACTGTTTCATTTTACTATAATATTATTTGTGAAGCTGCTTTGACACAATCTACATCGGAAAAGTGCTAAACAAATAAAGGTGAATTGAATTGAGAGTACAGAGATTGAACAATCAAATGTAAAATAACATGGCTATCGTTGTATAAATAATTTATTAAAAATAATGTTTAATAATGTCTATCTTTTAATCTATAATAAATAATTTAATCCTGTCATGTGACTGTTGCGGATACACACATTGCGATTTTGATGCTTAAACGATATATTGTTCAGCCCTTATGTTGGGTGTTGATGTATGTTTTCTGTGTGGTTTATTTATTTACATTTTTTTTTTTTTTTGCATAGCAATTTAGCATTCATTCTGTATACACTCGATAAATGGTTATTTAAAATAGTTTTTTGTGGACAACTTAATTGTTCATCTTCAGGTTGGAGGAGTCCTCACCCGAGGTGGAGGAATTTAAGTATTTTGGGGTTTTGTTCATGAGTGAGGGAAGGCTAATTGACAGGCTAATTGGTGCAGCGGCAGCAGTAATGTCTGTTGTGGTAAAGAAGGAGCTGAGCCGAAAGCCAAAGCTCTCGATTTACCAGTCAATCTATATTCCTACGCTCACCTATGATCATAAGTTTTGGGACATGACCGAAAGAACAAGATCTCGGACACAAGCAGCCAAAATGAGCCTTCGCAGGGTGGCTGGGCACCCTTATAGAAAGGCCTCTGTCACCCGGGAGTAGATCCGCTGCTCCTCCATATCAAGAGTAGTCAGCTGAGGTAGCTCGGGTATATGTTTTGGATGCCTCCTGGACGCCTACCTAGGGAGGTGTTCCAGGGATGTTCCACCGGGAGGAGGCCTCGGGGAAGACCCAGGACACACTGAAAGGACTTTGGCTCTCGGCTGACCTAGGAACGCCTCGGGATTCCCCTGGAGGAGCTGGAGGAAGTGTCTGGGGAAAGGGAAGTCTGTGGTTCTTTCCTAAGACTGCTGCCCCCACAACCTGGCTCCCGAAAAGTGGTTGAAAATGAATGAATGAATGAATGAATGAATGAATGAACTTAATTGTTTTATGTTCAATCAACTTAAATTTGGACCGAAAGTTTTTTACAGTGTAGGAACATGTTTTCATAAAATGTAATAAACTGCAAAACATGAAACTTAAACTACTTAGTTTCTACTTAATTTAGTATGGTTTTCAGTAATAAATAAGTTTAAAAAAACTTTGTTCTATTAGGTTTAACAAGTTTTTTATTAGTAACTTATTTAAGTAAATTTATTTAAGTTGATCAAATTAGGCTTTTTCTTCAGTGTATCAAAATGCATGTCTAAACATGAAGAGACTATAGCTGATTTTTAACATATACTAATTCTATATGGCTGTAGATGCATGTAAAAATATAAAGATTCATTCATTCATTCATTTTCTTTTCGACTTAGTCCCTTTATTAATCAGGGGTCACCACAGCTGAATGAACCGCCAAATTATCCAGCATATGTTTTACGCAGTAAATGCCCTTCCAGCTGTAACCCATCACTGGGAAACACCCATACACTCTCATTCACACACATACACTACAGACAATTTAGCTTACCTAATTCACCTTTAGCGCATGTCTTTGAACTTGTGGAAACCGGAGCACCCGGAGAAAACCCACATCAACACAGAAATGCCAACTGACCCAGCCGAGGCTCAAACCAGCAACTTTCTTGCTGTGAGGCAACATTGCTACCCACTACACCGCTGTGCCACCCAAAATATAAATATATAAATGTGCAAATTCAACATTGGAATGATTGCAGTTTTTTTTTCCTTCAAGTTCTGTTGCGTCTTCTCAATATGCAAGCTGAGATTGTCTAAACGGCACATTAACCCTGACCCAAATCAGGCAGAAGCACTGCTGGACTGATATTGTCTTCATATACGCATCGCCATCATGGTACAATTACTTTTAATGGCAGTTGGGCTGCTTTGATGAGAATGATTGCTCGTGTTTGGGTTTTGTCAGGGGGCAGATTATCCTCAGTTTATCACTGGTGCATGAGCTGATGTTGATAACAACATAAGAAATGTTTCGACAGTCACAATTTGTCACCTGGTTGGCGTTGAGAGTTTGATGTAATGAAATATTATATACTGAACGCAAACAAATGTGTTTGCCGAGTATATTCATATACTTTATTCATGTCAGTGTTCAGTGGTGGAGAAGGAATACACCCACTTTAAACATTCAGCTGACAACCAGTCATAACTGTGTTGTCAAACTCTGTCAGCTGAATTCATAATTTTGGTTTAAAGGTGGCTTACAAGCCTGTATGTTCTCATTAAATCCATTATCAATTACTTTATTGAATATTAGAAAATAATTAACCATCTTTAGGGTTTACAGAGAATGGTCAGATTAAAAAAATAGATATATCCAGTGAGCGGCAGTTCTTTGGGCGCAAATTCCTTGATCATGTCAGAGGTCAGAGGAGAATGGCCAAACTGGTGCAAGCTGATAGAAAGGCAACAGCAACTCAAAAAAAACTCTCGTTACATCCGAGGTCTGCAGAAGAGCATCTCTGAATGCACAACACGTTCAACCTTGAGGCGGATGGGCTACAGCAGCAGAACATGGTTGGGTCAGATTTTGGCGTCCACAACATGAAAGCATTTATCCATCTTGCCTCGTATCAACAGTTCTGGCTGTTGGTTGTCGCTTTTGGATTTACTAACGATGAAATGAACGTGAGAATGTGCATTGGTCCACGCCAACTTCATGTCTAGTGTACATACATTTCTTGTGTGTGTTTGTTTTATTTCCAATGGCGACTCCTAGAGGCAATTATGTTAAATTGCACACTAAAAAGTGTCTTTGAGTCGTGCAATGGCAGCTGTATGGTACGGGATCATACGCATATCTAGAAGGTATTTAAGGTTTCAATACCATGCAGTTGACAAGCCAAACATTAAAGCGCAATTTGCATCGATCGCCGGTTTTCCCAATGTAATCGGAGCGATCGACTGCACACACATTGTTATTCATCTGAAGACGAAGTTGCATTTGTGAATCGGAAACATTTCCATTCAATAAATGTGCAAATAATGTTATGCTCAAATGCGCTTAACAAAATACACACACTTATTAATGATTCCTACTTGTCTTCCTCGTGATGAAGAGTAGGCAAAATCTGATATGTAGTGGGGGAAAAGAAGAATGAGTTCATCAGACTCTGCATTCAAACCGGGTTCATGATTGATCGTGTCAAAACATGTTTCATACATCTGAACTTTTTACTCTGTATGCACATTTACAGCTTTGTATGTACGCAATGTTTTACTATGAATTCAACGCAAGTCTTTGTACATGAGGCCCCAGGACAAGAGTGCACATTACGAGCAACCAGACGGCGCTCATACAATAACAAGGAAAGACAATGATGAGAAATATGAGTGCTAGACCCGAGAAAACTTGAGCCAAGCACAACACACCAGACATGACAAGACTAGTGTCTGGACTCTGCTACCAAAACAAGAATTAATGAGTTGCAAAATCCTGCAACCCAAGCTCATTGTGGAAACGTAGCCCCGCGGACGTTTCTGGAGACCGCGATTTACGTGGCCGGAGGTACGTAAAGGCCGCGTTTGGTTTTTTTCGAGCGAACGCTGCGGGGCGATGTGGCGCGGAGGCCCCGGAGGAGGAGGAGGACGAGCCGGAGCCGGCCGCGGTGGACGACGACCGGGATCGAGTACGGGGAACGGCGGGTTCCGGAAATCAGGTAAGACGAAAAACAAAATCCGGAAAATAAGGGTGAGAACGCGGCGGGATCCGAAAACGCGGTCGAAATCGAAGACGGGGGCTTTTGTTGTATTTTGTTTTTTTTCGATCCGGCGGCTATTCGCGCGAGAACAGCGCGGGCGCTGTTGCTGACCATGTTGCTGACCATGTCCATCCCTTTATGACCACAGTGTGCCCATCTTCTGATGGCTACTTCCAGCAGGATAACACTGTCAAAGCGCAAATTATCTCAGACTGGTTACTTAAACTGTGACGATGAGTTCACTGTACTTAAATGGCCTCCACAGTCACCAGTCTCAATCTAATAGAGCACCTTTGGAATGTGGTGGATCGGGAGATTGTCATCATGGATGTGCAGCCGACAAATCTGCAGCATCTGCATTATGCTATCATAGATCAAATCTCAGAGGAATATTTTCAGTATCTTGTTGAATCTATGCCATGGAGGATTAAGGCAGTCCTGAAGGCAAAAAGGGGTCCAATATGGTACTAGTACGGTGTACCTAATAAAGTGGCCGGTGAGTGTATCTTCATTTGTGTTCAAAAGAAGAAAGAAACTCAACTGGTTTGTAATAAAGGATGGCAGAGTTAAAATTTTTGGGTGAACTATATCCATTTAATGAAGCAGACGGATATAATATACATATTTATTCTTTCAGATCTAAATGTAGCGCATTGACTGTTGGCTTGGGTAAACATTTCAATGCATTTTGCAATAAATGATTCATTAGCTGAAGAGATTACATGCAGCACACACGGCTGTGTGTACTAGATGTTGAGAAGCGAAGCAGCTAAAATGTAAGCATGTGGCTTTTTTTTTTTATTTTGGAGAGAAACCCAGCTAGCGCTCGACCTATTGTTGTGCATATGTTTGTACACATGGGATATTTCCGCCCCGATTGAAATCCTCTCCAGTTGGTTTGGTTGCGGCAGATGGAGACTGTAGGTATTCTGACATCTCAATGTGAAAGGAGTCAATAGGAAGAGGAAGCCCCTGTACTGGCATGAGGGATTAATGCCGGGTGTGTGTGTGTGTGTGTGAGGAGTGGACATGCTTGATGATAATCGCGTGGTCATTGACTGGAGCCGGCTGCGGGATCAATAGAGCTGACACATGGCTGCCTCCAGGCCCGATCATAATCCTTCATATGTCACTCACTCCTTCGTGCCTCGCCGTGGCCAGAATCGAGCTGCTGGAGCTCCTGCCGTGACGCGCGTTCTTCTGTCTGAATTCATCGCTGCTATATTGGCATCTTACGGAGGAGGATGAGGGATTAGATCAAATTTAATTACTTTCTCCCACAAAGCCCCATATGTTGATGCCTTTCAGAACATACAGCTTCACACATGGGTGCGATAAACAGGCTATACGCCGCAGCGATCAAACGTACAATTGGGCTTTCAGCAGAAGAGTCTTTTAAAAAAGAAGCAATGCTGTGGTGCTCTCTAAAAATGATGCTTGCTGTTTGTTCAAACTACAAACTACTTCAAAACTACTTATTTAAAATAAGCTGAAACAAAACTATTCTTGAGTTTTTTGGGACAACTTAATTGTTTTATTTTCAATCCACTTAAATTTGTAAAAACTAATTCATTAACTTAATTATTTCATGTTGTCCCAACACAACAATTGTGTGGAACCCAGCATTGTTTACAGTGAATAAGAACAATAACTGATTATAAATAATAGTCAAATCTGTAAAAATACTATAATAAAGCAAATGGAAAGTGTTTTATAACGTATATTGTAGTATTTACAATTGCTTTGCGATGACTATTACTACAGTATACTGTGGTATTAACCAGACAAACTGTTATAGATACTTTAGTACACTTTACACTCACCGGCCACTTTATTAGGTACACCTTACTTGTACCGTGTTGGACCCCATTTTGCCTTAAGGACTGCCTTAATCCTTCATGACATAGATTCAACAAGGTACTGGAAATATTAGTCAGAGATTTTGGTCCATATTGACATGATAGCATCACGCAGTTGCTGCAGATTTTTCGGCTGCACATCCATGATGTGAATCTCCTGTTCCACCTCATCCCAAAGGTGCTCAGTTAGATTGAGATTTTATGTTTTTGATGCCAAATTCTGACTCTACCGTCCGAATGTAGCAGCAGAAATCGAGACTCATCAGACCAGGCAATGTTTTTCCAATCTTCTATTTTCCAGTTTTGGTGAGCCTGTATGAATAGTAGCCTTAGTTTCCTTTTCTTAGTTGACAGGAGTGGCACAAGGTGTGGTCTTCTGCTGCTGTAGCCCATCTGCCTCAAGGCTGATCATGTAGTGCGTTCAGAGATGCTCTTCTGCAGACCTCAGTTGTAACAAGTGGATATTTGAGTTACTGTTGCCTTTCTATGAGGTGCAACCAGTCTGGCCATTCTCCTCTGACCTATGCTATCAACAAGGCATTTGCGCCCACAGGACTGAATCTGGATACTTATCTGAAACTGCCGGCCCGCAGGCCATTTACGTCCTGCCCTCCTCCTCCCTCCGCCCCACAACTGACATCAAAAATATAACAATCAAAAAATATATAAAAATTCGGCTCGCCAAAACATATTTTTTGAATGACAATGTTGTGGTGTCGCATCTAGCCACTTGTGGTTTTGACCCGCCACCTAATCGACATTTAAAGTACTGCACTCTTAATTAAAATTTCATTTCCTCTGTACGGTCGATGAGAGTAACACATGCGTTTTGATTCTGTAACGTAATATATGTATATACTTTGTATATATATATATATATATATATATATATATATATATATATATATATATATATATATATATATACACACACACAGTATATACATATATTACGTATATGTATATACTGTATATATATATATATATATATATATATATATATATGTGTATATATATGTGTAAATATGTGTGTGTGTGTGTGTGTGTGTGTGTGTATATGCATACATACATACATATATATACATATATCATTCTGAATTAAACGTTAAAATATATGTACATACTATGTATATATATATATGTGTGTGTGTGTGTGTGTGTGTGTGGGTGGGTACTGCAAACGTTATTTGCGTGAGACTCATCGTTTCAGCAAGGCTTGAATAAACCACCACAAATACATGAAATAGTTTAAAATAAAAACATATTAAAATATGAATAAAATCTATAGCATTTTAAATAAAATAAAAGTAATTAAAAATATGTATGTATATTTTTTGTGGATACAATTTTACACTTCAGGATTATTTGCTGAGTAGATTAAAATGAAAGTGATTGTTTAAAATGATATATTTTGCAATCCTTCAAATGTTTTCTTTTTCATTTTTGAACAATTCAATGTTAAGCACTGGGATGGAAAAGATTTAATAGAAAACATTAAGAGCATTATTACCGTCTCACTTTAAGAAGATTCACACAATATGCACTTACACTTAAATTAAAGATTTGTAACAGTGTACTTATTGCATGAATGTTTTTACATTGTACTTATGATTGATTAAACCCCTACATGTAATTACACTGTTGACCACCCCTTACACCTTAACCCACCCTCTTAAACATATTCATGACCACCAAATTTGTCATTAACCCTACTCATATCCCACCTCAAGTGGTCCGCAATATATTATAAACACAGTAATTGCATTGTATTTATTTTTTGATGCAAGTGCATAGTAGTTAAGCTCACCCAAAATAAGGTAAGACCTTATTCACTGTGGTAAACATCTGAAAAAGCTCTTTTAAAACCTAGTCATGCTGCAGAAAAGTCTCAATGTGCCTGAAAGTGCCTTCAGCATCAGAAACGGCAGATGACTGAGCAGCTCAGAGCAGAAAAAGCCTCTTCACCTCCTAACATTGAGCTATTGTCATGTCAAAATAAGGAGCGAGCCATCATAAACCCACATTAACCCACACATCTCACACCTCCAGTCACAGGAAGGCAGAAACAGAAAGACATATGATGAGATGAGAGCAGAAAAGAGAGGGAAAAACAAGCATAGACCCAGCACATTTCACGCAGAAATCAAGCCAATTCCTGTGTTTGTCTTTTCCGTCATTCAGCTCAGATAAAGCACAGTGTCTTTCCTGAACGTGGGAGATGACGACATGTTTGCGGATTGCTATTGATTAAACTAATCTTGCCTGAAGCTCAGTTTTGTGTTTCCACTGTCAGGCAGTGAAACGTCTTGTTCTATACGCCGAAAACACTCCGAAAACATGCACACGTTGTCATTTTACAACTGATAAAGAATTGGCTTCCATATTTTTTAAGCACGAAACGTCAGTCAGGCAAGATTTATGTCTCTACGCCAAGAGAAGAGTGTCACACGTTGATGTATGAGGAATTAAAGAAGTGCATCCAGTTTTACATTACAGCAGTTTGCTCCGCTGCTGATTTTATAACAGATCACTTGATAAAAATCAAGATGATTCATTCACGGTGTTTCTTTCTATGAGATGGATCGGCATTAAATTGGACAGAGACGTGGACTAGTGCTTGCTTTGATGCCATGAGACAGCATGTAAGAGTTTGAATCAGGCTAGCAACATTGTATCTATTGATTTTAGATGAATTTTGGATTGCATATTTGGGAATATATGATGATATAAGTATATATTTTGCAAATCAAGTGATTAAATTGTTTAAGAAAAAAATATTAAGAGGTTATTGTTTAATGGAGAGTTTTTTTTGGCACATTTTTAAGGTTTATTAGACAGGTCAATGGACAACAATGTTTTAGCCAATGAACAAAAAAATCTTAGGTGGTCTAATAATATTTAAATATATATATAGTTGTAGCAATGTGAATAGTAATAATTGTAATTTCATGCACTCTCAAAACAAAATGGTACCAGAGAAGGTACAAACCCTTGTCACTGGGGCGGTACCTTTTTATGGAACAGAATTATACCTTAAGACAAAGAAACACATTTGCACCATTGCAGTTTGTGCCTTTGAGGACATGATTTGTATCATGGGAAACCAAAATCTACCTTTGGTTTTTAAAACCTGCAGATACAATAGCTTCATCAAAGGTACAAATCTGATCCATAAAGGTGCCACTACAGTGACAAGACACTTTATACCTTAACAATGTCAAATGTGTTCCTTCAAGAACTATTTAAAGGCATTTTGTTTCAGTAAATCCAAAATGTCTCAATTTATTTTCAGTCAATATAAAACATCAAATACATTTAATAAACAATGTTTTCTAAAAGTTTGTTTTTGTGTAAATGCACCTTTTCTATTCACAATCAATAATAAAGCACACTTCAACACAACACTTTTCACAGGAATGTTACAGAAACACATTCTCCCATATACAATATAAAACATTTAGTTTTCTCCAATTTTCGCACAATATCTTTGTAATCACTTAAAGGTTCGTTTAATCTAATTAATCTTAAAATAGAAACAGAGTTATGCAAAAGTATTGTAATGAGATATACACAATGTGTGATTAGTTTTCCAATACTAAAATGTCTGCATGAACACTTTGCATATGCAGGACTTTTGCAGTTCACGTGCATTTAGTGGAAAGCAAACGCCAGAAGGTGCGGATATCAATAATGAAACCGTATTTATCAGAAAATGATATCCAAATGTTTATTAAAATTGCCTTAAATGTTTAGTTTACAATATCTTTAGTTTTGTTTTACCAGCTGTTTTGCATTATAGAACTTAAAAATGAATGTTTTTGAGTTTCTTTAAACATATGCTTTTAAATTATGATTCTTGTTTTAATATGGAATAACATTTATTTTGATAGATGTTGTAATAAAGGAGGAGTTGTTCAACACTTCTGTACCTTTTTATGAGAACAATTGTATACCTTCATTTCAATTGTACCATAAAAGGTACAGAACAGTATCATATGAGGACTTCTCTGCACCATACTTATACAAACTCTGCACAACTTTTACAAAGGTACAAAACCCTTTTGTTCCTTAAGGAGCATTATTTGTACCACCCTGTACCTTTTGAGTGTAGGAAAACAAATTTTAGTAGGTTTTTAGTAGTGTTTTGTTTTGTTTTGCTTTTTGTTTTGCTTTTATGGGTTAAAAACTTTTAAGTTACTCAGTAACTTGACTTCTAGTTGATCATTTGGTATCAGATGTGGCTTAAATGAAAGACAAAGGCCTCTAGATTATGCTTATTTTACCAAAATAAAATATTTATAATGATTTAGTTAGGACAGTAAGGTCTGACTTTGCTTAAACAAAAGTATTGTCACTTAACATAAATTATATACAGTATAGAAAATGAAGTCATGGTGCTGTGGAAAAAGAATGAATATTGTGTCTGAGTGCCATGAGCTTGGAGGACTGCATCCATACATCTCTGCAATGACTCAAATCACTTATTAATAAAGTCATCTGGAACAGCAAAAAAAGCGTTCTCGCAGGACTCCCAGAGTTGATCAAGATTCTTTGGATTCATCTTTAATGCCACCTCCTCCATCTTACCCCAGACATGCTCAATAATGTTCATATCTGGTGACTGATCTGGCCAATCCTGGAGCACCTTGACCTTCTTTGCTTTCAGGAACTTTGATGTGGAGGCTGAAGTATGAGAAAGAGCGCTATCCTGCTGAAGAATTTGCCCTCTCCTGTGGCTAATGTCTTGATACCTCAGGCTGTTGATGTTGCCATCCACTCTGTAGATTTCCCACATGCCCCAGTACTGAATTTAACCCCAAACCATGATTTTTTTTTCACCAAACTTCTTGTGTTTGTATTTGTGTATTTGTGATGAATAGGATGCAGTTTAAAAGATTTCATTTGAAAAATCTATAACTTCTGCCACTTTTCCAAATGATCAACTAAAAGTCAAGTTATTATTTGTTGTTTTTACAACTGGGATTGGCAACAAGACTTTTTTCAGGTAGTGTGGAATTATTCAGCATAAGATTTGATACTAGATAGATAGATGGATGGATGGATGGATGGATGAATGGATAGATAGATAGATAGATAGATAGATAGATAGATAGATAGATAGATAGATAGATAGATAGATAGATAGATAGATAGATAGATAGATAGATAGATAGATAGATAGATAGATAGATAGATAGATAGATAGATAGATAGATATTCATAATCTCTCATAATCTTTGAACGTTTAGGTCAGGCTCATTGCGTTTACAGATTATGTCTCAGTCTGCGTGTCTGTAAACATCTTTACAAGCATATTCTCTTCTCTTTTATTGGCCCTCAGAGGCGAGCGGCTGATCTATAGCTCTCAGGATGGGGTTCTGGATCACTGCAGAGGGACACAGACTCAGAAACAGGCTGTGAGAGGGTAGTATACCTCTGTGAGCTCCCTGTTAAACAGACGTGGGTGAGCGCTGTTTCTGGAGGAGTGCGTCAGGTGGATGAGCTCTGGTCACTGATGTGTGTAATGCAGAGTCTGCTCACAGACACACCACTGAGATCAGCACTATCACACTTTACTGACACGGATAGGGGCGAGTTTTAATATTTAAGAAAGACAAATGGGCAACAGATTTTAAGAAAGGATATTGAACACTGCACTGTAAAATCTGAGTAGTTGACTTTACTTAATTTTAAAACAGTGTTTACTCATTTTTAACACAACAAAAATGCTTATCTTACCTAAAAGTTCTTAAATCAAGAAGCATTTTTGACTAGACGAGCAAAATAAAATACTTTTTAAATTAACAGTATAATTAATTGCAAATTAAATAACACTTATGAATTCACACTCTACTTGCATTTATACTTTATTTATACTATATTTATATTAATGATGTATAATGGTATTGTGTTGTTAAATGTGATTGTTGTAGATCGATATATCAACTAATATATTAATAATTGAAGCAAATACACCACAAATACAACAGTTGAATTTATATAATAAAAATACATAATTTTTAGATATAAATTCTAATATAATTAAATGTTTTTTAAAAGTCAAAGTAAAGCTGTATGGGTCGTTCACATATATCAGAAGCACTTCTCACAAAACTTGTGTAAATACTTGTGTATAAATGTTCATTACCAACCTTTCTATGAACATGATTTGATTATAACTGCAGGTCAATGGTGCAAAACAGCCTACTGTAACGTCTGCAATTATATAAATGTATAAATAAATGTAACATATATGAACACATACAGCCTCTTACAGTCTCAGATATGTTACCATATTTAAAAAAATCCACACACAGCATACATTTAGTCCTTATTTGGGTTCAGAAACAACACACAACATATAGCTCACAGTCAGTGCAAACCTCCCATCTGCATCTTTAATCTTTACTAGCACATACAACCTCTGTTAGAGATTAATTCCATCACTCCGAGTTCATAATAGTCTAAAAGGCGCAACAAGTCACAGGGTATTCTGCTCTTCTTCTTGGCTTTGTGGCTGTTCATCAAGATGACAACAAGGTTTATTTAAGCTCGGGTGGACCATGGCTCGTTATTATATGTATATATTATTACTGGTGTCTGGCTCTGCTTTTTGGTACCTTTTTGATGTGCTAGGTACTCTTTCGAAAGGGTACCCAAAAGTGGTACGGGATGGTTTGCTTTTTGGAATTTGACAGAAGAATCAGTGGAAATGGTAGGGCTGGACGATATGGCAAAAATTTATATCACAATATATTTCTTAATTTCGTTCGATACGATATAATTCAGATATTGTTATGGACAATATTAAAGAAACAGGAAAAAACTGCAAAGAACGCAAACAATGCATTTCTGTACCTACAAATGTCTGTAAACTGAGTTTGCAAAGTCTATAATATCTCCAGGCTCTTATAACTTAATTTTTTTGTTTTTAAATAATAAAAAATTTAATGTTCACTTTTTATTTGTGATAGCCTTTACAAACAAGAAATGTGAAATAAACGATCAAATATATAAAACTCTCAGACTCGGCTTATTTATATAATTATGTACAGGCATAGTTCATAGAGGTTAGCTTGACCAACGTGAACGGAGACGTTTATCAGCGTTTTTTTTTTTTTTTTGTATATGCTGATAATTTAACAATCAAAATAATACTAAAATCCTACAATTATGACACATCGTAAAAACATAGAAAAAAAATAAAAATTATAATAATAAAAAATCAAAAAGAGTATAGGCTACTTTAATATTTGCAATAGAAAAGAGTTGTTTAAATATATTCATAGTTCTGAATATAAACATAACATAAAATAGTGCTTATATATTTTATATAGTCTATTTATTTAGAATAATATTTTATATTATTTTATATAACACATATATAAAATAATATATAAAAACTGAATTTATTACAAAAATATATTATATATATATATATATATATATATATATATATATATATATATATATATATATATATGTATATATATATATATATATGTATGTATGTGTGTATATATATATATATATATATATATATATATATATATATATATATATATATACACACATACATATATATATATATATATATATATATATATATATATATATATATATATATATATATATATATATATATATATATATATATATATACACACATACATATATACATATATATATGTATATATGTTCATTGTTTAACAGAATTAATACCTTTATTAATCACATTGTTTCTATTTTATTAGCTTTGCAATAACCAGATTCCTGATAAATATGTTTGTAAATTTTATTTTGTACGTTTGCGCGAGTGCTAAATGCCAGCATGCAGAGAGTCAATGTCTATGTGAGTGTTAATTTAGGTGTTTATGTGAGGATCGATGCACGGATCAAGTTTATATGTATGTGCATGTGTATGTGGATGTATGCATGCATCAATGTATATGCGCAAGTTTCATACATGTTTTGAACATTAATAGTATAGGTTTATATGCAAGTAATTTAGAGGTGTATGCACATGTTGATAAGCGAAGTTTGCTTAAACTTTTTAAGTTGGCTTAAACTTTTATAATGCCTCATCTTCTGAATCTCAGTATATGTTCCATCGGGTGGAACAGATTTGATGTTTTCCTGCTGCTAGTCGGCACCACTCTCCCGCACAATTTGCAGAGCACCGATACTATAAGTTTATCGAAACTTAAAAAGCCGAACCACTTTTAAACCACTACATTAGTCTTTCCTCTCACATCAAATAATTCATCTGCATTCTTACTTGTGGAAGCTTGTTCATTCACAACTGTATTCAGGGCACTCATTTTGTAGCTAAAACAACTGCTGAGCGCTGGTAGCGTGTCTGTCTGTGATGCACGTCATCATGCAAGTGACATCACGCTCTTTCTGACAGCTGAGCACTGAAGGTCATTCAGTGACAAATGATACAATGTATAAGATTGTGTAAGTATAATAAAATACATATATGCAAATTTAAATCGAAATGAGTTTAAAAATGATGCCACCAATATTAAAAAATAATCTATTGTGATATATAGATATCGAATTATTGTCCAGCCCTAGGAAACGGCCCATTAATAGCTTATTTAATGTATTTTTTCCATCTTTAAAAAATACTTTTTCTTTCAAACATTCTGTAAAACTTCTCAAAGCTGTGATCATTTTTCCAAAATTGAATCCAGAAATTGAAGCAAAAACTGAAATGTTGATTAAGTGAAGTTTATTCATAAACTAATTTCGAGAGGATCAGGTGCTTATGATTGACACGGCTGGCCCCGAGTCAAGCTAATGTACGAATTACCAATCAGACTATTCGTAACCCAGTATAAATAACCAAACACCTTACCTTTAGTCATCTTCGTCTTGAAGAATCCCCCCTTCCACCCCTTCTCCTCCTCTTTTGTCTACAGGACAGCACGGCAGCCCAGTGGCTAGCTCTGCGGCCTCACAGCAAAATGCCTCCGGTTCAGGCATCTACCCATACGGTCAGCATTTTCGTGTAGAGTTCATGTTCTCCTGTGCTTGCGTGGGTTTTCCCCGGGTCCTCCGGTTTCCTCCCACACTCCCAAAAACATGACACTTAAGTAAATTGCCTAAACCAAATTAGCACCAAATTCGATTCAATCCTGTCAGCAACGCATCACCTTAGCAACCCTCATACAGCAGGAGGGGGGGGGGGGGGGGTTCTCGAGATCCACCCGAGTTCAAACTCCCCGGGCTCGAGGCTCTCATGAGCTCAGGGCTCTCTCCCGGGACAGGATGCCAAACTAGCTTATTACCAATCATCAGCTAAGTGTGAACTCTTGAAAGTCCAAATCCATTAGTGTCCATCAGACATGCTTTGCCCATCAGACAAGTCTGTGGTTTCATTTGACTCCATTTCAGTCCTATTTCAGGAACGCATTATGTCAATGCCACCCTTAAGACAAATCACTGAATATAATATTTATAGTTCAGACGTTAAAAAATTGAGCTTAAGTATACCCTGCTCCATATTTCATCCGGCCGTCTGCAGAAAACCCCTTCAGCCAAGGACATTCAGCCACTATGAACAAGTCTCCGTGTTGTCAATGCACACTTAGTAGAGTTGCTAATCCAAAGCATCGGCTCCATTCACGCTTTTTAATGGCCAGTAATGAGGGTCCGTCTGAACTCGGAATGAGGGAAGTGCTTGACAGTCTAATTAGCTAATCATCTTCACACACCGATGCACAAATAAGCCCTGCATTCGTTATTTACGGGACCCAGGCAGAAGCAGCGCTCGGCCGGATCAATCTCTCACCGAGGCCGAGAGGAATAAAACATGAGGTGAGAGCCAAACTGACCTGTTATTTCCTCAGCTGCTCATTTCCAGCAAGAATTAGCTGCTGTTCAGTCCACAGCAGGGGCGCTGATGACTCGCCGACCCACATTATCAAAAAGACATGCATATGATTGGCTTAATTGCGGAAAAATGTGGCCCCGTGGGACGAGGCGTAGTGTGGACTAACCTGTGGTGTCGTATGGTTAATGGATGCGGTAATTAAATGAAAGTGATGGATGGTGAGGAACGGCTGAAGGATGACTGCAGATCTCCTGCTCAATGCAACTGGGTTATAAAGAGTTTCTAAATGAAGCGTTATTTAATAAGAGTGTAGATTTGTTTACATGACAGAAATGAAAACACTTTGTTTAATTAGTATTAGACAGCTCGCTCATTTTCATTCACTCCTTAACGTGGACTATATTGGTGCATCAGTGTAGCCAATAGTGAATGTTGATTTGGATACTGCATAACATTTTAGGCAACACAGGCTCATTGTGAAAACGTACCCTGAATACATTTCTGGAGAGCGCAAAATATGTAACCAGAGCTATGTATGGCTGTATTTCGTCTTTTAAATGAAGGCAAGGTGGTGATATCCGCTTCTTTTCCTTTTAGCGTTACCAGCTGACCACTTACCTTTGTGTTGATGGCTTTTCCACTGTGACCATTTTGCCCTGTGGCTTGCAATGTATGTCGGCGGAACTGAGACATAGAGAGGAGTTAACCACAATGACGGGGTTAGAGTCCAGCAAAGAGTGTTTCCAGAAAGCAGATAAAACAATAGTTTTTCACAATTTTATTTGTGATTGTTTTTTTTTAATTTTTTTATTTATTTTTTTGCGATTAAAAATGACAAATTTTGTGGTGGTAATTCCCAGAAATTTGTAGACAACAGTTGAAGTCAGAATTATTAGCCCCCTTTGAATTTTTTTTTATATTTCCCAAATAATGTTTAACAGAGCAAGGAAATTTTCACAGTATGTCTGATAATATTTTTTCTTGTGGGGAAAGTCTTATTTGTTTTATTTCAGCTAGAATAAAAGCAGTTTTTAACCTTTTAAAACCCATTTTAAGGTCAAGATTATTAGCCCCTTTAGGCTAGATATATTTTTTGATCATCTACAGAACAAACCATTGCTATACAATAACTTGCCTAATGACCCTAACCTGCCTAGTTAACCTAATTAACCTAGTTAAGCCTTTAAATGTATCTTTAATATGAAACCCCGGAGGGGACATTGTGAAGGAGAAAAAAATTGGCTGGGTGAAAAAAGCAATAATGGGTGAAAGAAAAAAATGGGTGGGGGGAAAATATATATAGTTTTTGCGTTCTCTCGCAAAGTTTTGTGTTCCCTCGCAAAAATGTTTTGCGTTCTCTCGCAAAGATGTTTTGCGTTCTCTCGCAAAACACTGTTTTTCCACAAACACTTCCTGTTGACTTCACTCACGTAAACCCTCCTGTTTTTGCCGAAATTCTCCCGTATTTTACCATTCTTTCCCACTTTCTTTACATTAATACTGTGCGTCGATAGTCGCCTTTCATATGCAACCTCTGAACCAGTGAATGCATGTATAAGCGCTGACTGACAGACGCGCTCTGTACAATAAACTGATCCCAGATCAGCGTCTGTACGCGCCATTTAAAGTGACACCTCTGTTATCAAACAAGTGAGCAGCAAGTTAATCTCATGCTTTGTTTTGTTTGATAACAGAGGTGTCACTGTAAGAATGCACAGATCAATAATGAAAGCAGTCCATTACTTTAGAAACTGTTTGTGCTCATTTAAGAGGAAATTAGCTGTTTATAATAAAACATGCAGGACGGAGATGTTTACATATTATCCAGTGTATTTGTCTGTTTAAACATACACCTGCTCCTCTGTGCTCCTCTGTAAATAGAGTGTACAGAAGCCGTCTGTCAGTCAGCGCTTATACATGCATTCATTGGTTCAGAGGTCGCATATGAAAGGCAGACGATCGACGCACAGTATTAATGTGAAGAATTGGGATAGAATGGTAAAATACGGGAGAATTTTGGCAAAAACGGGAGGGTTTACGTGAGTGAAGTGAACAGGAAGTGTTTATGGAGAAACAGTTTTGCAAGAGAACGCAAAACATCTTTGCGAGAAAATGCAAAACTTTGCGAGGGAACCTAAAACTTTGCGAGGAAACGCAAAAACTTAGAAATATATATTTTCCCCCCACCCATTTTTTTCTTTCACCCATTATTTCTTTTTTCACCCAGCCAATTTTTTTCTCCTCCACTACGTCCCTTCCGGGGTTCCGTAATTTAAGCTGTATAAAGTGTCTTGAAAAATATCTAGTAAAATACTATTTACTGTGATCATGGCAAAGATAAAATAAATCAGTTAATAAAAATTAGTTATTAAAACTGTTATGTTTATAAATTTGTTCTATCCATTCAACAGAAATTGGGGAAAAATGGGGCTAATAATTTAGAATTTAATTTTGTGTGTGTGTGTGTGTGTGTGTGTGTGTGTGTGTGTGTGTGTGTGTGTGTGTATATATATATATATATATATATATATATATATATATATATATATATATATATATATATATATATATATATATATATAGACACACACAAAATCTAAATGGGAATGGAATGGGTTGCTTGATTTAGAAGAGGAGAAATTGATTGTTAAGTGTGCTGGATTGAAAACAGCAAAAATCGAATGGTTGCAACAATATCTGTGCCTTCACGGTGCTCCTTAAACACAACAAGAGCAGTGGACAATCAAGTTTACATTATTAAAGAGACAGAAATATGATTGCCTTAATTCGCAACAAATGTGGCCTCATGGGATGCTGAGTAGTCTGACCTAACCTGCGGCATCATGTGATTAATGGATGTGGTAATTAAATGAAAGTGATGGATAATAAGGAAGATATCCTACTGAATGCAATCTGTCAGTCAGGGTTGGGAATATAAGGCCTTTATTCTTTAATTCTTCTGATTCACCAGCTGTTGTTTTTGTTTTAGAACTCATTTAAGGTGTGCATGAGGCTCTTTGAGGAATACTGCACTGTATTATTAGCCATTTTATATTGTAAATGGGAATGGAGTAGTCTGCTTGTTTAAAAGGAGGAATGGAGAAATTGATTGTATAGGGTGGTGGATTGAAAAGAGAAATCGAATAGTTGCAACACTATCCAGCCTCACAGTGCGACTTAAATACAGTCCACTGTTGTGGGGCTGAACAATCTAGTTCATTAGTTCTGCCACTAGTTAAGGCATTGGTCCGTATTGAATGGTCATGAATCACAATGCTTGCATGTTATTTGGGGTGGTGTTTTGTGAAGTGTTTCTAAAGGAGGAAATAGTTACTGGACCAAATTGCATCTGCTTGTGTAGTAAAAATAAAAGGCGTTTAACACATTTTTTTAAACAAGATAAGCAGTAGATGTCTATTGAAATCAAATTAAATAAAAAAATCCAATCATTTGAAAATGATTTCATTTATTCCTTTGAATAATTAAAGGGCACCTGTCATGCAAAATTTACTTTTGGAAGTTGTTTGGACAAAAATGTGTGTATTTTGTCCACAATCATATTGGAGTGATATGAACACAACAAGTCTCTTTTTAAAAATGTCATGATGTGACAAAGGATTGCGGTTTTCAACACGATATTAATCGACAGGCATGTATTAACATGTCTGCACAGTAACAGGTATAATCATGTCCACAAGACAGGATTTGCAAAGAAACTGGGGTTAAAAGATCTGTTCCAACTCTCTGTGATCAAACTGCACTTATAGACTTTATAAGTCTACACTTTGTATTGTTATAGCATTTTGAACTATACTTTTTGAGCTACATAATTCAAAACTATAAGCGTATAAAATATAAAATATATATAAAACTATAAAGGTCTGCAAGCAAATGTTGTAAACAGCATTTGCGTGTGGCTCATTAATCTTACTTCTAAGGCTGTGTCCGAAACAGCCTACTTCTCAGTAGATACTGCATTTTAATTTAAACCTACTACTCAGCCATGGGACCTACCTGCATCAGTTGAATTATATATGAATACAATATAAGAATTCTCTCTGGGCATCATGGGATGCACACTTCAGAATCTCGCCGGAAGAATCTCGCCCCAAACCCCCACAACCCTCTTAACTTCCGTTCGCGTGTCCCCATCCGCGATTCCCCATCTCTCACTAAGCACAATAATCGTTGTTGATAATTCTCTATATTACTATTTTTAAACTACCTCAAATTCCTCTACTATAGTCTTTAGTTTTCTTTCGAAAGCCAACACATCACAATGTCACAATTGTTTATTTCTTTAAACTAATTGTGTAGTTGAGTTGTGTTAGTATTGTGCTGTCTTTGTGTTCAAGGGTTGCTGTCGGCAGATCTATTCTTTGCTCTTTAAATTGACTTATCACATATTGTGTACGTGTTTTTGTGACATATCAGGCACAAATCATTATAATGACATAGGTATGACACGGGTATTTCAAAAAGATGGTAAAATATGAGGACATCCCTGATGACAGAAAGAATGAGGGTTTTTTTTTTTTCCAGAAAGTAAAACTGTACACAGTTTCCTTTGAGGGTTGGGTAGAGGGGTTGAGTGAGATTAGGCCAATAGGAAATATAGTTTGTACAGTATAAAAAAAACTATGGAAACTTATGTAATGTCCCCACAATTCACAAAAACAAACGTGTGTGTGCTTGCCATAGCCTTGTCATGAAACCATTCACCTATTTGACAGAGCAAAATCTGTATAAATGAGTCTTTGTAATTGTAACATAATAATGTTTTGTCATTGTGTAATGCAGACTGCATCTTTATAAATACAATAGTGACTGACTAATTAATATAATGTTAATTATAAGGCAGCCTTTGTTGAGTCTTTAAATATACATTTATAGAATCGTTATGCTCGATCATAAAAAATAATAAACAAAGCTATAATTCATAAAAGTGAGATGTGACAAGTCATCTGACAGTTTTATTTGTGTGCTTTGTGCTCAGAAAACCATATGTCTGGAGTCTATCCCCTTACCTCTCAGGACATTTTGCAGGAATTTATTTGTATTCATTTTTTTTCTAAACCAAATCATAGGTTTTTTTAAAAAATGGTTATGTTCCTTTTTTTTAGTGTCTATGTAAACTTCTGGTTTCAACTGTATATCACAGCAAAACAAACATATCTCAATGTCAGATTTTTTCAATATCATGCAGCGCTAATGTGTAGCATAATTAGTATAGGCTTAATTGGTGATTAATACGAACTCTAGAAATCCGCATGATTTATTCAGCAAAAATGTAGACTTTCTACAAATGTTGAAAGTTTTCACAACACTGTTTTGTCTGCAAGTCCCTAAAGCAGCCTGACATATTAATACAGCAAAAGTAGCCACGTTTCTATCTAATACGTCTCTGAATCTTACATGAGAGGATGGAAAACTACTCTAGAGATGTTTAAGTGATGTCTAGGTGGCACGAACCAAATCCCCTCGTCTATCTTCTCATAATAAAAGCATCACAGTGTGTTCGTGTTGTCTTCTCAGGTTAGCGCTTTGGGAAACCCGCAGGGATCAGCCTGAGGGAGGCCTTGGCAGGACATCTGCAC
Source organism: Danio rerio (assembly GCF_052040795.2). Lineage (NCBI taxonomy): Eukaryota > Metazoa > Chordata > Actinopteri > Cypriniformes > Danionidae > Danio > Danio rerio. The sequence goes on along the minus strand of NC_141032.1, from coordinate 44,845,511 downwards.
TGGAAAACGTCCATGGCTGGAGTGTTGGTAGGCAGCACACACAAACACCGCCGTACTGAAACAACAATGAGTGACGGGAGAGCCAGCGGGATTGTTAATGTGGCATATGAGATTGCTAAGAGGAAACCGTGGGGAGGTATTACGCAAATCCAACGCTTCTCCAGCCATCAGCAAGGCTTCTGAGAGCAAGGGGAGCTGGAGCTCACATCAGCGTGAATACAAATGATCTTTTTTTTCCTGCAAGCATATATAGTGAAATGAGCAGAAGATAAAGAGATAGAGGAGAGAGGATGTCTGTAGGAGGGGTTGGGGACAGAAGAGGAAGGCAGGAATTAGGTGAGTGTTTGTTGAACAGTGTGTAGTCGCGATTGAACATGTGCTACTGCCTGGGCTCAGATCCCCTGAAGTGCCATTCAAAACCGGCACGTCGCCCAGAAAAAAATAGAGAGAACCGGAGGATGGAGGTTTTTAGAAAGTCAGACATGGAGTCCCTTTAGTTCCAATCCTTTTTTTGTAAAACGCAAAGATCAGATTGTGAATTTCCTTTATTTGTTCTGAATTTAAAAGCATAAACTGTTAAAAGTTATTAGTTGACATTACTTAAAAAAGGGAGTAAATTGATTGATTTTAAAGTGAACACTTGACTCTATTTAATAAAGGGGTAAGGGCAGCATGGTGGCGCAGTGGGTAGTGCTCTCGCCTCACAGCAAGAAGGTCAGTTGGCAATTCTGTGTGGAGTTTGCATGTTCTTCCCATGTTGGCGTGGGTTTCCTCCGGGTGCACCAAACACATGCGCTATGGGTGAATTGGGTAAGCTAAATTGTAGTGTATGTGTGTGAATGTAAGTGTATGGGTGTTTCCTTGTTCTTGTGCTGGAAGGGCATTCGCTGTGTAAAACATATGCTGGATAAGTTGGTGGTTCATTCTGCTGTGGTAACCCCTGATGAATAAATGGACTAAGCCGAAGGAAAATTAATGAATGAATGAACGAACGAATGATTAAATGAAGGAATGAATGAATGATTGAATGAATGAATGAACGAATGAATCATTGAATGAATGAATGAATGAATGATTGAATGAATGAATGAATGAATGAATGAATGATTGAATGAATGAATGAATGAATGAATGAATGAATGAATGAATGAATGAATGAATGAACGAATGAATCATTGAATGAATGAATGAATGAATGAATGAATGAATGAACGAACGAATGAATCATTGCATGAATAAATGAATGAATGATTGAATGATTGAATTTATGAATGAATGATTGAATGAATGAATGAATGAATGAATGAATGAATGAAAAAATGGGTTATTGATTGATTGAATGAATGAATGAATGAATAAATGAATGAATGAACAAATGAACGAACGAATGATTGAATGAATGAATGAATGAATGAATGAACGAACGAACGATTGAATGAATGAATGAATAAATGGATGTTTGATTAAATGAATGAATGAATGAATGAATGAATGAATGAACGAACGAACGATTGAATGAATGAATGAATAAATGGATGTTTGATTAAATGAATGAATGAATACATGGCTGATTGATTGAATGAATGAATGAATGAATGAATGAAATTCTGTATTTACTCAATGCCATGTCATTTTTATAGTTAATTATTTTTTATTTATTTATGTATCTTGTTTAGATATGTATATATTTATATACAGTTAAAATCATTTTCATCATTTCCTGTAAATGTTTCCCTCAATTTTCTGTTTAACAGAAACTAACATTTCTAAACATAATAGTTTTAATAGATCATTTCTAATAACTCATTTCTTTTATCTTTGCATTGATGACAGCACATAATATTTTACTAAATATATTTTTTAAGATACTATAATTCAGCTTAAAGTTACCTTGAACTGGGCCAAAGCACACTTGTCCCCCCTTCCGTCTCCCTCACAGCCCGCACTCACATTGCATACGGGCCTGAGCACGCTTACGTCATCGAGGATGCACTGTTCAGTTTAAGAAGCGCTCTCACTCAGCACAGAGGAGATTTCTTTAGTTATATCATTTTAGTGATTGGAGATGCAGTGAAACGAAGTCAACTATTTCGCCAAACAGATCAACCACTTTTGACGCTCATAAACAATCATAAAGTCTTCATGCTGCAGGAATTTGGAGGTTTGCTAAAGGTGCAGCAGTCGTGCAGTGAGGTTTTTGTGTCTTTAATAATCTTGCGTTCATTAAACAATAAGAATGATTAATACATTTATATGAAGCAGTCCCTTAAAAGTCACGTCTCGTCTTAAGTTTTGGGCTCAGGCACGCTTTGCACACACACTACTAGTGTACCGTGCTCTGGCACACCTCTTCCAACCTGGCCAGAGCTGGCCAACTGAACTGTGCCTGAGCTAGATTTAGAGCACTCACACTTCTCAAATGATCCGGGAAACGAGCCTGGGTACGGTTCGGATAGCATAGTGTGAGTAGGCCCTTAAAGGCTTAACTAGTTTAATTAGGCAGGTTAGGGTAATTAGGCAAGTCATTCAATAAAAGTTGTTTGTTCTATAGACTATCGAAGACAAATATAGCTTAAGGGGGCTAATAATATTGACCTTAAAATGCTTTTTAAAAAATGGAAAACTGCTTTTATTCTAGCTGAAATAAAACAATTAAGACTTTCTACAGAAGTAAAAATATTATCAGACATACTGTGAAAATTTCCTTGCTCTGTGAAACATGATTTTGGAAATATTTTGAAATAAAATAAAAAAATTGACAGGAGGGCTTTTGACATCTACTGTATATTTTTATTCTAACCAAACATACAAAATTGAGCTTCCCTTTCTCCAGAAGAAAAATCTAAAAGGAAATACGGTGAACATTTTCCTTGCTCTGCTAAACATCACTTGGGAAATATTTGAAAAAGGATTACAATTTCACAGGAGTGCTAATAATTTTCAAGTCTTCAAGTGTAAATGTAAAAACTGTGATCCCAATGCAATCTGTCGTCACTCAGTCAAACTTAATATAACCAAGAACCACAGACTCTGTGATCGACACAGGCAGCCGTGAAAAGTTCGTTTAGCTGCCGGGTCATCTGAGGCTGTCAAAAAGACTTTTCTTAACTTGCGTTTTTCATTGCAGCCAGGCTTTATTCATTCGTTTTCTTGTTGTTTAAGAAGTTTTGTTACTCATCCAGACAATTTCAGCAGTTCTCTGATGGTGGGTTTAGCTGCCATCCAAATCTCTTCACACGTCACTACACAAAGCCGAGATGAAACTGTCAGAGGGAAGATGTTAGAACTGTGTTAAACGTAGCTGACAAAGTGTGTTGTCTGTGTCAGATGATGCGTATTGATCTGAAACTCTAATTTCGTCTCAAAGGCAGTACAGGAGCATTTTTAGACTGGAAAATACCGCAGTTTAAAGGCTTTGTGCTGTTGATTTTTACAAAAGAGTATGTGGTTGTGCTGCGTGAATGGCAGGATGAAATGGAAAGTTTTTTTTTGTCTCCCAAAAGAAATGAGCAATTCTGAACGGCCTGAAAAAAACTTGTCAGTAAATCAAGTTTTACGTCCATCACAAATCTATGTAGCTTGCGATGTCTGCTTGTGGACTTCATATGGTAAAACAGACGCCAATAGCTATGTTTCCATTCGGGCTGCTTACAGATTTGTTTAATACTTGCTATTATTTTTTACTTGATATTCAGTCATTCATTTTTTTTTTCGGGTTTGTCTCCTTATTAATCAGGGGTGCCCACATTGGAATGAACTGCCAACTTATCCAGCATATGTTTTACACAGTGGAAATCCTTCCACCTGCAACCCATCACTGGGAAACACCCATACTTTCCCATTCACACACACATACAGTATGGACAATTTGGCTTACCAAATTCACACAGAAATGCCAACTGACACAGCCAGGGCTTGAACCAGCGGCCTTCTTGCTGTGAGGTGACAGTGCTACCCACTGTGCCCCCGTGACACCCTTTTTACTTGATATAATGACTGAAATAAATGTATTATTTCAATAAATTTGTCTTAATTTCTTACTTACACATGTTCATTTTTTGCTTTATTTTTAAATAATCACAAATACTGTAGAAGACTGATTGGAACCCGCATGAAACCAAGATTCTCATAGAAATCAATAAAGTTTGGTGAAGGAATAACCATGGTTTGCGGTTACATTCAGTATAGAGTCGTGCAAGAGGGGCAACATTAGCCCCTTTCACAAATACAGACCTTTGCGGAAAATTACCGGCAATTTTCCGGAAAGGTTGTATGTGTGAACAGGCCCTTTTTGAAAATACCGGTAAATTTGTTCTGGCTATTTTCTGGAAAGAGAAGTTGTAACATTACCGGCAATTTGCCGGAATGCTGCGCTGTGTGAACGCAAAAGGAAGATTGATGGAAAGAGCTTTAGCCAATCAGAACAGTCAGACGCATTCACGTCCGCACGGTTTATGAGAATAAAAACCTTTGAATATTTTTTCAGACACATTTAGCTGCTAGAAATTAGTCAGATAACGTTTATATGTTCATCTTAATGCCAATTGTGTAATTAATTATCAATTAGATGCTTATGATAAGCCATTGTTTGTTTACCTTCAAGCTTTCCGTGTACCCATGAAACCAACCCGGGCTCATTGTGGAAACGTAGCCCCGCGAACGTTTCTGCGGACCCCGATTTACGTCCCGTGAGGTACGTATTCGAGCGTTTTTTTGTTTTCGCGGATCCGCGAGAGGCCGCTGTGCGCGCTTTTTCACGTCTCGGGCGGGCGCCTCTTAGGAGAAAAGCCGCCGGATCGGAAAAAAAAAAAAAACCAAAAGCCCTCGTCTTCGATTTCGACCGCGTTTTCGGATCCTGCCGCGTTCTCACCCTTATTTTCCAGATTCCGTTTTTCGTCTTACCTGATTTCCGGAACCCGCTGTTCCCCGGACTCGATCCCGGTCGTCGTCCACCGTGGCCGGCTCCGGCTCCTCCTCCGGGGTCTCCGCTCCGCAGACGCAACGCTGTGAGCTAGGCGGACAAACTGATTGCGTCGGGAAAGCCCTCCACTCGGAGGCGAGCCGTCGGCCGGCGAGCGCGAAGAAGAGGGGCGGAGCGGCGCCACACCGCCCCGCAGCGTTCGCTCGAAAAAAACCAATGTACCTCCGGCCACGTAAATCGCGGTCTCCAGAAACGTCCGCGGGGCTATGTTTCCAGAATGAGCTTGGGTTGCATGAAACAGCCCATGAGCACACACACATATCATATACATCTCGACATGCGAAAGTGTTTCTCTATATGTTTAAATCGAAGTTGTTCACAATACTTCTCCATCCACAGAGTTTGTGATGTAGTCAAATGTTTACAAATACAAGCCCAGCTGTTTAGAGCTCATTTCTGGTTAATGATGTCAGAATTTACCGGTATTTTGGAATGGATGTGTGAATGCTCTTTTCTGGAAAAATTCCGTAACGTCCTCGCCTGTGTGAACAGCACTTTTTTGAATTTACTGGTAAAGTTGTTCCGGAAATTTTCCATATATTTACCGGTATCACTGTGTGAAAGGGGCTATTAACAGCTTGAGGTATCAAGACATTTGTGCTGCCCATTACATTACAAACCACAGGAGAGGGCAAATTCTTCACCAGGATAGCGCTCCTTCTCATATTTCAGCCTCTGTGGTGACCACAGAAGAGTAAAGGAACTTAGCGGAAAAGTATATGAATGAATGAATGAATGAATGAAGCTAAGGCTAAGTTGTCAGACTCAGCAAACAATATAATTTTCAACACTGATGTACCAGGTGTAAGCCCTGCTTTCACAGTTCCGGCTGTGACTGCTCATTAACCCTTGATCAGTTCACTACACCGGTGGTCAGAGAGACGTGCATCAAACTTTTTCCTAAATGACAATTTATCAGTGTTTTCAATCACAAAAAAACTTATTTTAGGTTTCAAACTCTGAAATACACATTACAAACAGCAAAAAAAAAAACATTTACAGTTCATTAAAAAACATAGTGATTGTCTTTAAAAATGGTAATAATCAAATTAACATGCTTTATTCACTTGTATACACATTTATGTGCTGTCCTTAATTTTACTTTTGCACATGCGGGTCAGTTTAGGACCATGACGTGTTCTCGCTGGAAATAAGATATTGGCCACATTTATAACTACGATGTGCAGTTATGCAAAAAAAAAAGTCAGAAAAAAAATTGAGAAAGATTTTTGGTTTGCGTACTAAGCCTCGCAGTGTGAACATAGCCATAGTAGATGAATTTGCTTAAAACACTAAAAGGGATAGAAATTAAAAATAAAGTTTAAAGTAAAGCTACGGTCACACTGGACTTGTCTCCCCATAGACTTCCATTCATAGACACGCAATCGCGTCAAACCGGAAACGCAAGGTTATGCGCCAGGTTTCGCAGGTTGCTGCGGTTCAAGCTTGGTGAACTCTGACCTGCGAAATTGCATCACTTGACTGTGTGAGGCCAATCAAGGATCAAAACATGACCTCCCCGCTTTTTTAATGTCTATTATCTTGTTTAATCCTGCCCCTTTTCGCAGCGCCGTATGACAGAATTTCGCAAGCTTAAACTCTAGTGTGACCGCTGGTTGTTACATCCCCTGCTCGTTTTTGCAACTCCAATCATCACTCTCCCTCTCTAGCCACCTCTCACTACACCGGTGCGCACTCACCAGAATTCTAATCACACACACCTGCACAAACAATCACCCGTCACTATAGAGACTCACCTTTTCCAGTCGATCATCAGCTGGAATCAAAGTCACATGGTGCACCCTCACTAGAATTCTAATTACACACACCTGCACCAGCAATCACCCGTCACTATAAAGACTTACCTTTTCCAGTCGGTTCACCTCACCTTCTCCCCTACTCGCCTTCTTCCATTTCCTTTTCCTAACCTGTGGATGTGCATGCTGTGATGAAGGGAAGTGACTATACTCTGGTGGATGAATAAGGATCTTTGTTTACCTTATGAACTGTTTACAAGACCGCTCTCTTTCCATGAATATCACTTACCTGCTTCTCCTGCTAAACTATCCACATTGTTTTAAATAAAATGACTAGAAGGGATAAAAATCCTTGTCTTTGTGTGTGTCGGTGTGACTGTGACAATGATATTTTGGTGAAAGCTGGAAAACTAACAATTTACTTAAAGAAATAGGGGTTAAATTAAATAAAAAGGGACTCGATATTTACTCATTCTCAATTGGTTATAAAGATTTGTGAACTACTTTCTGTTAAACACAAAAGAAGGTATTTTAAAGAAAGCTGAAAACCTTAGAAAAACCATTGGTTTCCAGCTTTCCTCAAAATATCATTGTCTGTGTTTAAGAGAAGAATGAAACTCATTAGATTTTTGGGTGAACTTTCCCTTTAAGTAACGGTTTTGTTATATATCTAAATTCTGTTATATACGCTCACCTTATTGTTTCATAGGGGGTTTTGATGATAAAAAAGTGAAGTAAACAATGTCAGAATCCTCATTTAAACTTCTCTTAGTATGCACCTTTTGGGATTCAACCACTTAATATGCAAATGCACAAAAACACACTCTAGAAATGGATACTCTAGAGAATTACTCTATCCTATAAATTGGAAAGCCAAACCTTTTCCAAACTGTTTGCATTGTAAGGGAGGGCATTAAGAGTTCCGCAGAGCAAGCAATGGCAGGAGTCCACCTGTTGTAATTGCCACGACATTTGTCAGCCGTAATGATTTTAGCAGAATTTAATTTGCTTCTCCCAAGAATTTTCCATTACAATCGATGAGCTAAATTATTGAGCCACTTTGGTGGTTTTATTTTTGTTTTGTGGAAACGAATGTGCCGCAGAGCCACAGGATGGGAGGCATTATGCTGAAAGCAATATTTGGCATGCTCTGATGTATGTGCATAATATGGGATAATAAAAAAACACAATTCTGAATTTGCTTTTGGAATATCCTCCCTCACAGGATGAGAGTTGATTCAATTTAAAAGGGATCTTTTTTTCTGTAATTGGGTTTTTTCTACCATCTACATGAAAAAACTTTTGCTATTTAATTGCAAATAAACTGCAAGTAAAACATTGAATAAGACATACAGTGGAAGGCAAAATGATTCACCCTACAGTGAAATTTTTATTCCCTTTCAAACATTATCCAAGTGATGTGTAACAGAGTGAGAACATTTTCACAGTGTCTTCCTAATGTCATGTTTTTTCCTGGGAATAATGTTTTTAAAGGAGCTGTTGACATGGAATTGAATCAGATTTTGATAAAAATACAAACAAAAATTTAAGAAAACAAAGTCTGAAAAACAAGGTCTGTGTAATAACAATGGGATGACACAAGGAGAAAGTGCTGAACTACTAAAATGCATTCAATGCTTTTATATAAAGGTTTTTTTGGTGACGGAGAATGAAGACACATGCATTGCTCGTGTTTTTTTTACAAACTTCAACAGTGTGTCAAAAATCTTGATGTTTATGTGGGTCTCATCTATCAAATCTGATCTTTATTTCGTATTTTCTCTTGGATTCAAGTCAGGTGATTGACTGGACCATTTTACAGCTTAATTTTTTTTCTTTTTTTTTCTGAAAACATTTGAGAGTTTGCTTGACTGTTTTGTATTATTGTCCTGCTGCAATGTCCACCCTGGTTTCATCTTCATCCTTCTGCTAATGTACTTGTTGGACTGAAGCAGCTAATATTAATATACAATGACGAAGGGAGGAGGGTTGCTGAAGAACTACTGAGAGATTTCAGCTTCTGTCTGGGCCTTCACTACCTTTGTACATCTCCCTTTCTTCATGTGTTCAATACTTTTTTTTCATGTGCCATTTCATTTTATTACTCATTTTTGGTTGTTTTTAACATCTAGGGAAATTTCAAGTCAACAGCACCTTTGGAAATATGTTTTTAGAGAAACAGATGATGTGTTTAATACTTAATTCCCCTACTGTATAGTTATTGTTTTGTCTGGAGAAAATAATATATATATTTTTTAGTTTATAATATTAAAAGCTATTATATTATATTATATTATATTATATTATATTATATTATTTTATATTATATTATATTTTTTATAGTTTATTTAGTTTTTTTTTTAGTCTACATTACTTTATAGCAATATAAAGACTGTTTTGGATGACATATTAAACATTTGGATGACTTTTTTTGGATAACAATCATGAAGAAGTACATAACCTTAACTTGACTAAACCTAATATAAAATGTAACCTTTTCCTTAATTCTGATTGGCTGATTGAAATGTTGATCCTGGATCAACATTCATATGTCCTACTTTTTACAAGAACAAACCATCCAGTGACTTGCCTTGTTAACCTAATTTGCCTAAATAACCAAATTACACTAGCTAATTCGTTAAATTGCACTTTAAGCTGAATAACTGTATCTAGCAAAATAATGAGTAAACACAAAATAAATTACTTATTACAAACTTGTAGTTATTGTGTGTAGTTTTTAAAAATATTAGTTGTTAAAACAGTTTTAAAATGTGTCAAATCTTATGTGCGTTAAGCAGCACTTAAGAATTACAGTTTTACAGGAGGGTTTGTTGGGTGTGATTTTGTCAAGGATTAAATTCTACAGTATGTACATTTACATTTAGTCATTTAGCAAACGCTTTTATCCAAAACGGCCTACAAATGAGGACAATGAAGCAGTTTACACAACTATAAGAGCAACAATGAATAAGTGCAGTAGGCGAGTTACAGGTATGTAAAGTCTAAGAAGCAAAGCATTATTAATGCAGGTTTTTTTTTTTTTTTTTTTTTTTAGTTGTTGGGGAATTCATTGTGTCTTGATGAATTTCTGATGAATGTATTACTCTCATTTATATGCTCATTTTAATGGTTTCAGTATTATTATCTATTATATTATTACCCATGCCTGTGGCTTTATTATCAGGTATGTGTGCTTTGGTAAATAAAAAAGTCATTCTGTGCAAATGCAGTCAGAGATGAGAAGATAAATTAGAAGATCAGCATTAATGTCACAATGAGGGTTGATTTATGGAAGCAAGGCCAAAAGGAAACCTGCGTTCTGTTCTTCAACTCATGATAAAGAGCACCTGCACGTGCACCCACACTCACTTGTACTGACATCTAAAAAATTATGAGTACATATGAACTTCAGTTGAACTTACAGTTGACAGCTCAGTGGACAGTAAACAAGATATATTGTTGAGCATTGTTTTTTGGCTGAGTCATCACTTTTGAAACAGGAAGGAAAGACCTTAACTGGACATGGGTAAGACCCCTGAAAGACCCTGAGATTCTATTGGTGGCGGGCACCTGAGAGATCCCATTAGCGGAGAAGCTGATGGAGGTGTGTAATGTGTAAATTTGGGTGGAGTATTAGGACACAGAAATGTATTTAAACTGTGTGCAAGCCTATGTTCGGCAGACCTCTGTTGTTACTGATGCTGTAACAATAAACTGCTTCGTCTAAAGACTTCTGAGATCTCAGACATTGTCATTTTTTGAAAAGTTTGACTTAGAGACTTAGAATATTTTTGCAGACCAGAATCTTTTTTCCACAACAGAGTACAGTTAGCAGTAGACCCAGAGAGGCAATTGCAGATTAGGAGGGAAAGTGGAGACTGAATAGTTGAGTTTTTAGTCGTTTCTTAAAGACAGCGAGTGACTCTGCCGTTCTGATGCAGTTAGGGAGTTCATTCCATCAACTGGACACATTGAATGCGAAAGTTCAGGAAAGTGATTTCTTCCCTCTTAGGGATGGAACCACTAGGCGACGTTCATTCACTGAACACAAGTTTCTGGAGGAAACATCTGCAGAAGTGAGAGCAGATAAGGAGCAAAGTCTGAGGTCGCTTTGTAAGCAAACATCAGAGCTTTGAATGATATAAACAACAAATCCCCTTTTTTAAATTTCCTGACTACCTACCTACCTACCAACCTATCTAATTGGAATGTTGTTCCAGGATCAACATCTACATGTCCTACTTGGTGAAATCCCACTAATGTAATAATGTGGCCTTCTGTACTCCAATAATCTTTTGCTTTATTTATTTTAGTGTACAAGGATCTGTGCTGTTGTCAGCCTTCATTATGGATCATTTTGAAAAATTGTGAGCTAATAAAATATGGCATAGGATAAAATGTAAAGAAGCCAGAATTTTATAAACCCATGTAAGCTTTAATGCTTTTAAAAAGTGTACTTATAGACTTCTAATTTGCGCAATATTCCCACGCGGCGCTTTAATGGATAATGCTGCGAAATGTTTTTGAATCAAAGCATCTTGATGAGACCTCTATACCCCTCTGAGTTCATGAATAATTCAGCTCACAACCTTGAATGCAAATGAAGGTGAATGATACCGAGAGTTTCCATTTCATTTAATGTTCCATCTGGATGGGTTTTTGTTCTATCGCAGCTTTTACATGTCATTACCAATAACCTTCTCGTGCCGTTATTGAAAATGCAATGTGCGCGAATTCGCAGCAAAATGTTTGTCTAATTTGATCGGGCTCATAACTGTTCATATTGTGCTTCTTTGAGTGCATGCAGATGATCAGACACGATTCTTCATCTACCGTTGATCTAATGGTCAATTACTGAGGGTGAATCTTCTGTCGGACTGTTTAAACTCGTCAGGCTGAGCTGCAATTATACTGTCAGTCAGGAAACCACAGCGAGGGTCCACATTTCATTTGGAGCGACTTTTGAAAGTTATTTTGATGATCTATTTATATTTTAACACAGATTAAAGTCATTCTGCAGCGATTTGCTTTGTGTGAGCTAAAAAAATAGTTATATGGTCAAAAATAATCAATATCACAAATATATCCTCTTAAGGCCCAAGGTGTTTTTTTACATGCAGTTTTTATTTCTCTTTGCTATTTGGACTTATTGGAAGGTAATTAGAATAAAAATCCAAGTATCATCTTTTGATATGATGTACTTTTAGAGATAAAGTATGTCCATATTTGTGGACTCCTGGTCCCAATTTACATAAAACATTTTTTCCCGAATTTTTTTAAATGCATATGTAACATATATATATATATATATATATATATATATATATATATATATATATATATATATATATATATATATATATATATATATATATATATATATATATATATATATATATATATTTTTTTTTTTTTTTTTTTTTTTTACTTGCTTTGACTATCAGAGAGTAAAAACACAGGTTTTTTTTCCACTTTGGACAGTTAAATTAGTGTTTGGTACATTTCATATGCTGCAAGACAGTTGCAGGATGACATTGTATGTCTGTGACAATATATAAAACATTCAAAGTATTTTAAATAGCCTTTTAAGAGCTAAAAATGTGCTGTCCACGTATTTGGACTCTCGGGCCCTAGAAGAATAAGTCATAATTATTAGCCCTACTGTAATTTTTTTCTAAGTGCTGTTTAATGAAGGGACAGTTTTGACACATTTTTAAATGTAATAGTTTTATTTAAAATCAAAATGATTAGGGTCCCTGTAAATATTTTCACAGCAAGGAATTTTTCACAAAATTTCTTATTGATTCTAATAATAATAATGAATACTAATAATTATTCATTTTTATTTTGGCAAGAATAAAAAAAAAAAATATATATAATAATAAATTAAATTAAATTAAAAATGTTTTTTTTTATTAAAAACTGCTCTTATTTTTAAAATAAATAAATATTATTATCCTTTATTATTATTATTATTATTATTATTATTATTATTAATATTAATCATTCATTTTCTTTTCGGCTCAGTCCCTTTATTAATTTGGGGTCGCCACAGCGGAATGAACCGCAAACTTATCCAGCATACTGTATGTTTTTACGCAGCGGATTCCTTTCCAGCCGTAACCCAAATGTTAATGCTGCTTTTGTGTTTACATTGATGAGTACCACTGTGTTAAATGCACAGTATTACGATCTTATTGGCACATTAGATCGTTATGATCACTGAATATATGCCTTAACTTGTAAGATAATCAGGTTCCAACTAAAGTTTTTGTGGTTTGTTTTAAACTTGTTTTAAATTTTACATTAAATCAATGTCAATGGAAAGGACTTGTAAAGTTAAATTGATTCAACTTAAATTTTGTAATTTGTTCAGCAACATTTCTTTCAGAGAGTCAAACTCAAAGGCAAGTTCATAAAGAGAGTCTTCAGACCCGTGAGGAGTTTTAGCCTTAATCTCGGATTTGTAGAACTCACAGGGAAAATAAACACTACAGTCTTATCAAAATTAGTAGTAAAAAGTGTCTGTGGGGCTTTGGGAATACCAAACTGCAACAACATTCGGGATGAAATGTCACATCTGTTTTCTCATAAGACACTTACACTATGAAAAGCTTCGACAGAGAGGAAACGTAATATCAGCAATAACTCCATGTAACTCATAATTGTACATCAGCATTCAATGGGGAATCCATTACAGTAACACATTACTAGGTGATTATTTCTAGTTAAGCAGATATATTCATCCGTCACAGTCATTTGCCCTTTCCTTGAGTTTTTGCTTCCTTTAACAGGAACAAATTTGTCATTTTGCAGCTGATTTGTGCTTTGGGTTATTAAAACATGCTCATTTTTATCCACATAAATACAATCTGTATATCTTTGTATGATCTTTTTCTCTGACTTTTGCAGTTTAATCACATTAATCTAATCTGCATAATAATAATTTTCATATGTAATGCCCAATAAGTTATATTATTTACAACATGAAAAATGTATGCATACTTAGCTAATTTTTATATATACAGTTATTGTGTATAATATAATTTTGATTAATAATGAGAATGTGCATTAGGAAAAATAGGTTTAGATAAGTTTTGTAAAAAAACATTTTAAACTCCACAATAAATAAATGAATAAATAAATGTATAAATAAATAAATAAAAATACATGAATAAATAAATGTTTAGAAATGTTTAGAAAAACGTATCAAAAAGCAAAACAAATCTACATTTTAAATTGCACAATTCATTCATTTTCTTTTCGGCTTAGTCTCTTTATTAATCCGGGGGTCGCAACAGCAGAATATACCGCCAACTTATCCAGCATTTGATTTAACGCAGTGAATGCCCTTCCAGCTGCAACCCATTTCTGGGAAACATCCATACACACTAATTCACACTCATAAACTACAGCCAATTTAGCTTACCCAATTCACCTGTACCGCATGTCTCTGGAATGTGAGGGAAACCGGAGCACTTGGACGAAACCCACGCGAGCGCAGGGAGAACATGCAAACACCACACAGAAACGCCAACTGACCTAGCCAAGGCTCAAACTAGCAACCTTCTTGGCTTGCTGTGTGGCAACAGCACTACCTACTGTGCCACTGCGTCACCAATTCCAAAATAAATAAATAAATGTTTAAAAAACCTTATAAAAAAAGCAAAACAAATCTACATTTAAAATTCCAAAATATAAAAATAAATAAATCATTTAATATTTACAGTTATGAAATAAATAAATAAAATAATGAAAATCCAGATTTTTAATTCCGTAATAAATGAAAATCCATATTTTAAATTCCACAATAAATAAATAAATTAATAAACAAAAATCCACAATTTAAATTTCTTCATAACTAATTAAATAAATAAATAATAATCTACATTTTAAATACTATAATAAATAAATAAATAAAACATTAAAATAATAAAAAAATCCACATTTTAAATTCCACAATAAATAAATAAATAAAAATCTACTTTTAATTCCATAATAAATAAATAAATAAATAAATCAACACTTTAAATTCCACAATAAATAAATAAATAAAAATCCACATTTTAAACTCCATAAATAAATACAGAAATAAAGAAAGAAAGAAATAAAGAAATAAAAATACACATTTTAAATTCCACAATAAATAAATCAATAAAAATCCACTTTTAAGTTCCATAATGAATAAATAAATAAAATTCAACATTTTAAATTCCACAATAAATATATAAATAAAAATCCACATTTTAAACTCCATTTATAAATACAGAAATAAATAAAGAAATAAAAATCCACATTCTAAGTTCCATAATAAATAAAAAAATAAAAAAATAAAAATCAACTTTTAAGATCCATAATAAATAAATAAATAAACAAACAAACAAATAAATAAAATCCACATTTTAAGTAAAAAAATTTAAACATTTTAATTGCCATAACAAATTTGCATTTTATTTTAATAAATTTCACATTATACATCTTAATATATATTCACAATATACATAGTAAAAATACATACAATTATTTGATATATACAGTTATAATAGAATAGAATTTTGATCAATGAGAATGTGCATTGAGAGAATAGGTTTAGAAAGACTCAATTTAATTCAGGTAAATTAATACATTAATTTACATGTTGAATTCTGAAGAAAAACCAGAATAGTATTGTGTTGTAATACGTAAAAATATAGTCTATTAATATTTATTGTTAGTTATTAACAGATTATCAGTGTAATGTATTGGCTAACTTTCTAACTATGTAAAACAGTATGAGACTAACAAAACATGTCAGAAATCACAATATACTCAAACTCTTAAGGTTTTGTTTCCTGATTTTATTTGATTTAGTTCCAAACGGTGTTAATGATTTAGTGACTTTTGGACATTTGATTTGAAACACTTTGATTGCTCACTTGTTCCAGTCTTTAGGTTTTATTGGTGAACCAGGTTAAAAATACTTTCTTTATTAGATTTCTATCAGACGTCTGCAGAGTCCTGACACAACCTGACCTTTCGTCCCCTACTGACCACTCCGTCTGTGACACAAACACACTACAGCTGGAGAGTGTGGACAGCATATTAATCAGCAAACAGCAACTAGCAGCTCATCCATCCATCACAGAAGGACAAACAACAGAGCAGGGGAGAGATCAGGAGCACAGTGGGACGCACCACATGATCTGCGGTCAATCACTACACATGATAAAATAAAATAAAAAAAATAATTAAATAAAATAAAATTATTAAATAAAAACAATAAATAAATAAGATTAAAATAATGCATAAATAAATACACAAATTAAACACATACAATTAAATAAATCATTAATTAAATGAAAATCAATACAAAATTTTGTAATAAACAAACAAACAAACAAACAACAAATAACATGGATAACATTTAAAATGAAATAAATAAATTAAAGTAATAATAATGATAATAATAATAAGAAAGATAAAAAGTAAAATAAAATGTAAATAAAATACAAATAAAAATACAAATGAATGTAAATAAAATACATTAATTAATTAAATAAAAATATTAAATAAAATAAATTACAATTATAAAAAACACAGAAATAAAATAAATAAAATAAAGTAATAAAAACAAAATAATATAAATGTAATAAAATAAAAAAATATTAATTAAATAAAAAATAATAAATAATAAAATAATATTATAATAAAAATTAAATCAAAATTAATTAATTAAAAAATTAAAACAAAATTAATTAATTAAATAAATAAAATAACTAACATTTAAAATGAAATAAATTAATAAATAACACAATTTATCACATTTTTTGTGGTCAATCACTACATGATAAAATAAAATATTATCATTGAAATTCTTTTAACTAAGAATTCATTCATTCATTCATTTTTTATTTTTTTTGTCCCTTTATTAATCCGGGGTAGTCACAGCGAACCGCCAACTTATCCAGCATGTTTTTATGCAGCGAATGCCCTTCCGGCCGCAACCCATCTCTGGGAAACATCCAAGCACACTCATTCACACACACACACACACACACACACACACACACACACACACACACACGCACACTACCGACAATTTAGCCTACCCAGTTCACCTGTACCGCATGTCTTTGGACTGTGGGGGAAACTGGAGCGCCCGGAGGAAACCCACGCGAACGCATGGAGAACATGCAAACTCCACACAGAAACGCCAACTGAACTGACCCAGCCGAGGCACAAACCAGAGACCTCGCGACCTTCTTGCTGTGCAGTACCTACTGAACCACTGCGTTGCCCTTAACTAAGAATGTCTGTTAAAAAATAAATAAACATTTATTTAAAATGATTGTAATCACAGCTATTTAGAAACAAATTAGAACAGGATGTGATTTTTAAGGAATTAATGCTCATTAACACCATTTTATAGACATGAAAATGCACTTGTTTTTGAAGTGGCTCCAAAACAACACATTATTATATTTAATCACTAACATTCAGCAGGTATTATTTAGACAGAAAAGAAAGTGCTCCACAAACAGTGAATAATTTAAGAACAATATACAGATTTAATATATATGAGAGATTAATAAGCTGATTTACTGGAGAAAGCAGTCATGCATATGACACAATGCCTGTTTTTCTGTTGCTTATATTTTTCTGATTTGTTTCGTGTAATCCATAGAACAAGTTTTTTATATATATATATATATATATATATATATATATATATATATATATATATATATATATATATATATATATATATATATATATATATATATTTTTTTTTTTAATATTATATAATTTTTTTATAAGGTCTATATGCTCATTTATACAATATTTCTGTCTGGATCTTGAATCGGATTGGCTGATTTGCATGTTAAGTTGTATGTAAGATAAGTTTATTTCTGATTGTAAGTTGGTTTGGATTTTGATTGCATTCATTTATTATTTTATTTAATTATTATTTCGTATAGTTTCCATGGTACATTTCTTTTATTCTATTTTATTTTATTCTATTCTGTTCTATTTCATTTCTTTTTATTTTATTTTATTTTATTTTATGATTTTATTAAATTTTATTGTATTATTTCATCTTTTATTTAATTAAAATTTAAATTATTTTTATAATTTTTTGTTTATTTATTTATTTTATTTTTTACATATATTTTATTTTATTTTATTATTTTTTAAATATTTTTTTATCATTTTAGTTTTATTTTTTATTTAATTGTTTATACATTTTATTTTATTTTATTTTATTTTATTTATTTTATCCAGTATATGATCAACTTTCCCTAAGAATAATTAGTCTCAGCAGTCAGTGGACAAAAATAATAATACCTGCACTTTCCAAATGAAGAAACACGTTCAGCTCAATCCTATCCAAGAGACTGAATGGATATATATTTATGATATTAATATAAGCATCTTCAGTGACTCAGACTGTTTACCAACAGCTCATAAACAGAAGATTTTCAGCGAGATGTGAGCGAGGATGAGGGAATAAACACTGCCAGCCAATGTTTGGGCCAATTCTGCGGTATATAAATTCCTATGAAGTGCCTCTGTTCGGGATATATGAAGCTTTCAGTGCAGGAGTCTGAGCCGGTGTTCACTAACCAGTCCACTGCTTTTATGAAGCTCACTACACACTGAAGTTTAGGGCTCGTAGAATAGAATAATGGCAGAGGATGTGAAAACGAGCACATCTGCGTTAATGTAAACGCTCTGACTGGGCTTTTCTCCAGAGAGTGGCTGCTATCAGTTTTATCTGCTAATAATAGCATCTTACTTGCTGGTAATAATAGTGTTTTCTGAGGTGCTGTCCATGGATTTATTGACAAAAGGACACGAGCTGGTTCAATACGCTCGCTCTTGTGTGCTGAGCATCATGGGAAATAAACTGCACAAAGAAATGACTTCGACAACTGCAGATCCTTTTCTGTTAAGCTTTTTACTTTTATTTTTAAGAGAGAGAGAGAAAGAGAGAGAGAGAGATTCAGCACTAATATTTATTTAGCATTTTATATATTTGGGTTTGGTAATGTGTCCAGGGTGCTTTTGCAATATATTCTGCATTTATTTAATTAAATTCAATTTTATTTTATTGTGTGATTTTACTTATTAGTTATTTAATTGTTACTATTTTTTGTTTTTTTATATATATATATATATATATATATATATATATATCTATATATATATATGCAGTCTAGTAGTGATTGCGTCGCTTTTTTCGGGGTTAATTATTGTGATATTCCGATTGCAACAGAGAAATACTGTAACACTGTAAGAAGATATCTGTGTAGATGGATGACATTTCTTGTTACGTTTAGCCTTATAATCTTAATGTGAACAAAATCAGCTGCTTTTTCCAGCCTGATCTCACAAGGAAACGTAAGCATTTTACGTTTTGTCAGTTTAGTGGCTAATTCGTACGAATTTGTGTATGTGTAGAAAGTAATACTTTTAATAATTTTGCTCATTTAAAACTGTACTTTAATTATATATGTTTTATATTTGATTCAATCGTAATACTTTTTTTTTGTAATTTAAGACTTTTATTTTATTTTATTATGTGTAGAAGGTAACCCTTAAATTAAGTTTTACATATTTTCATTCATACACTTTCATTATCTATGTTTTACATTTGATTAGATTTAATATGTAATTTTTTGTCATTTAAATTAATTAAATTACATTAAATTACATAATTGTTTATATTTATTTTATTATGATGTGTAGAAGGTAATACTTTATTCATTTTATTCATTTAAACCAACATTTGTCAATTCATGCTCTTTAATTATTCATGTTTTACATTCGATTCTATTGTAATACCTTATATTTAGTATTTTAAAACTTTTAGATGAAAACATTTTTTTATTTAATTTTTTTATTAATTTAATTTAATTTAATTTAATTTAATTTAATTTAATTTAATTTAATTTAATTTAATTTAATTTAATTTAATTTTATTTTATTTAATTTTATTTAATTTAATTTAATTTTATTTTATTTATTCATTCATTTTCTTTTTGACTTAGTCCCTTTATTCCTGGGTCGCCACAGCAGAACGAACCACCAAATTATCCAGCACATGTTTTATGCAGCGGATGCACTTTTAGCTGCAACCCATCTCTGGGAAATGTATTTATTTATTTATTTAATTTTATTTTATTTTTAATTCAAGATCCAGGATTGTGAGTGTGTCTTAAAAATTTTGCTCAAAATATACATCCTCCACTGTTTTGGAGCGAAAGTATGGCAGACTTTTGGGTTTGTGCAATTGTTTTACAACATTTTAAATCTTCCCATAAATCGTGAACCGCTCAGGGAAAGAGCTAAACATAATTAACAATCTAAAACAGTAAGCCTTGATTTTTTTAAAAAACTTAACTCCACTTGTTAACCACACGGGAAGAGAGCAACAGCTGGGCTGAAAAAACAAAACAAAAAAAAAACTTGAAGGCCAAACAGATTGGCTACAGATCAATAATTACATCTTGTATAAACAATGAGCCCAGTAATCTGAGATGCATCAGTGACAAATAGGAGAAATTAAACAGTTGCAACCAGAAGCCAGACGGACAGAGAACATTCAGAAATTGTTCGTAAAACATGCTGTGTGACATTTCAGAAAATTGCATGTAAACAGTTTGTGGAAAAGTACGCTTTGCTAAAAGCTACAGCTGAGTAAAAAAACCCAAAACCATGTAACAGCTGGACAACAGTTCAACCCGCTGGACATCAGCAGCTCAAATACAATTGATGTCCATTTGCAAAGTTCACATAGACCTCATGTAGCAGTTGCTGACTGTGGCTAAAAAAAACAAACATTCACATCAGACATACTTCAAGAATCAATCTCACAGTGCAGGAGCGGATATGTTTTCAGTGTTCAAACCGAGCTCTAATAACAGCATTTGTGGCATAATTACTAGAAATCCTGTGTAATGATTTAATTTATATATATATTTGAATAAAATACACAATGTAGAAATAGACTAACTCAGGGGTGTCCAAACTCGGTCCTGGAGGGCCGGTGTCCTGCATATTTTAGTTCCAACCCCAATTAAGCACACCTAAACCAGCTAATCAAGCTCTTTCTAGGTATACTAGAAACTTCCAGGCAGGTGTGTTGAAGGAGGGAGCTAAACTATGCAGGACACCGGCCCTCCAGGACCGATGCCTGGGCTAACTCATCACACTATCAAAGAAAAGTATCCGTTCTGGTACCTTAAAAGTGCTGGATGTAGCTAAGAAGTGTAATTTACCCAATCATCACTTATTCCGCTTCTTCCAATTCCGACATTTTATACAGAAGCTTTATTTACGCGCTCTGCGCTGGAAAATAGCTCAGCTTTGTTCTGGTCTATTGAAAAATCTATTATAGTTTCTCAAAATAGCAACGCGCCAGTAATGCACCTCAACACGCCTTCCTTTTTAGATTAGAACACCTACGGGTGCACATTTGAACGCAAATGTATTTGCTATTTAAACAGCAAGCTGAAAGCTGAAACTAGCAAACAACTATTCGGTAGCACCTTGCGCCGCATTGCGCCGGGTGTATGATAGGGCCCTATATCTCCAAAGTGCACCGTATAGGAAACTAAATCAGACTGCACACTTTAAAATCAAGTTGCATATATTTCATTCATTCATTCATTCATTCATTCATTCATTCATTCATTCATTTTTCTTCAGCTTAGTCCCTTTATTCATGGGGGTCACCATTTGTTTTACACTGTGGATGCCCTACCAGCTGCAACCTATTACTAGGAAACACTCATACGCACTCACATCCACACTCATACACTATGGTCAATGTAGTTTATTGAATTCACTTTTAGCGCATATGTTTGGACTGTGGGGGAAACCGGAGCACCCGGAGGAAACCCACACCAACATTGTGAGCAGAAATGCCAACTAACCCACTCAAACCAGCAACCTTCTTGCTGTGAGGTGACAGTTCTAACCACTGAGCCACTGACCCGCCCTTGCATGTATTTATTTTGATAAAAATAAGTTACAAAAAAAATACAGTACTGAAAGCATGTGCTCTGAATCCAAAGCCTCAGGTGTCCACTTTTTAAAAGGTCAACTCAGCTAAACTGCTTTGCAGCACACAGCAGTTGCGTGTTCCATAAAAAGCACTATTTAATAAAAGAAGCAGGTTTTTAATAAAAGCAACCTTACAGTAACCTTTCAGAGGATTTCAAAAAGCACAAGGTAACAGCTCGATCAATCTTTTGATGTGCTTCTAACAAGAAGTTTAGTGCCACTGCAGATCTTATTTAATAAGTACTCATGTCTCCGTTTTCATTTTGTCAACGTTAAAGGGCTTGTTAAGATTACATGACAACAATAACATAGGCAGAATTGTTATCTACGTCTTCAATATGGAGATTAATTCATTATGATGGACTGATGGCACAGCAACATGGCACATTTTCTTTGTTTGTCTTGATTAGAGGGAGATTTGAGTGTGATCCAGCTGGGAATCTCTGATAGAGCTCTTAACCATCTGTGCACTGACCCTTCCATCAGAGCTGTGCTAATGAAAATGTCTTTCATTGTCCTTGAGAGCAAGCAGATGTGCATTTGTTTTTTTGGGCAATTTAGATTGTAAATATGCACTATATAATACTTGACAAAGGCTATTTTATCAGTAAGTCTAAAATACTGATTATATATACATATATAGTCAAGCCTAATTACATATACAGTCAAGCTGGAAATTATTCATACACAAAGTTTATGAATTAGTTTGGGCTTGGCTGTGTGTATATATATATATATATATATATATATATATATATATATATATATATATATATATATATATATATATAAAAGCATGCATCCCTCCAATTACATTGGGAAAACCGGTGATCGCTACAAATTGCGCTTTAACGTTTGGCTGGTCAACTGCATGCGGAAACCTTATATACCTGCTAGACATGTGGATGAGCGGATGTGCGGCTCAAAGACAACTGGCCTAACCCCGAGCAGTCCGCCAGTTCCCTTTGGAAAGAACCAGTTGCCAGGATACTTTGTTGGTGCTATACTTTGTAGTGTACAATTTAACACAATTGCCTCTAGGAGTCGCTAATGGAAATAAAACAAACACACCCAAGAAGTGCACGTACGCCAGACATGAAGTTTGATAGGACCAACGCACATTCTAACATTAATTTCATCGTTAGAAAATCCAAACGTAAGCAAAGTTTTTGTGCGTACGCAGCGTTGATACATGAGGCCACTATTCTGCAAGTAGAATGGCTCACAATGCCTTTGACCTCTGTGCAGGGCATCTATCTGTCATTCCCAAGACAAAATAAAGTTGTATTGGCCACAAAACATGGCCCTGCCCCATACTAATGAATTATTGTGGTCTATTGTGTTTCAGTTTCATTTGTCAACCCCTGTATATACAGTACATACAGTTGAAGTCAGAATTATTAGCGCCCCTGTTTATTTTTTCCCCCAATTTCTGTTCTGTTCTGGGAAGATTGTTTCAACACATTTCTAAGCATAATAGTTTAAAAAACTTATTTCTAATAACTGATTTATTTTATCTTTTCCATAATGACAGTAAATAATATTTTACTAGATATTTCTATTTTTTTTTCTATACAGCTTAAAGTGACATTAAAAGGCTTAACTAGGTTAATAAGGTGAACTAGGCAGGTTAGGGTAATTAGTCAAGTTATTGTATAATGATTGTTTGTTCTGTAGATTATCGAAAAAAATAGCTTAAAGGGCCTAATAATTTTGTCCTAAAAATGGTTTTTAAAAAATTAATAACTGCTTTTATTCTAGCCGAAATAAAACAAATAAGACTTTCTCCAGAAGAAAAAATATTATCAGACATACTGTTAAAATTTCATTGCTCTGTTAAAAATCATTTGAGAAATATTTAAAAAAGAAAATAAAAACCCAAAGGGGGCTAATAATGTAAAATATGGTGTACAGATAGACACTGCACCAGATACAAAAAGTAATACAAATAATATGCTGTGGTTTATTCTTTTATGTATGCTATAATAAATAAAAATCAAAGTTATCAAGTTTCATTTTTAAATTGTCACCTAAGAATCTAGGAGATGGAGACCACACGTATTTTTGTCTTGTGCGTTTTGGCAACAGTCTTGCTGGGAAATGCTCTGCTTACTTGCGTGTCTTTGAGAATGCTGTGAACAGATAATGTTTTCTGTGTGACAGTCTGAATCAGATGTTTAATTGAAATATCAGTTTGAATTACGCATCACCGCTAAAGGTTGAATAAGCGATGAAGCAGCATCGCATGATATGACCCTCCAATCCAATCTATCAAGATGACTTGTAATTCCATCTCTGGTTTGCCTTAGAAGGACAATTTGCTTTCGCTAGCACATTAGCATATTTGCACTCTCACACCGCCTGCGGCAAATGTTATTTAAACTAATGTGATTTGTGCAGATGCCTAGATAAATAAGCCAAAAGACAAAGACCCTCCAGCAGAATTTCTCCATCGCAGGTCGTAATAAACTCATCTTCCTGTAATGGATCCTACTGTTGCTCAGGTTGTTGCTTTGACATTGACTGCAAGACAAACCAGGATCATAATATACCGAGAGCATCAGACGGAGATTACTCTGCAAAAAAAAAAACATGATGATTTTTCTTGTATCTCGATGAAGTATTTATAGAAGGGAATGGTGCAGCTGACCGTGCTGTTTTGAAGAGGCACCACAAATAATTTTCAAATCTAATCCTACATGCATGTTCTGGATTCAATATGATATAAGTTATAATAGAAAAAACACTCTACAATAAGTCCTACAGTCGGTTACCACTAAACATAGCCTTTGTGTTGAGACTGATTTAGAAGAAGGGCTTTTTTATACAATATCTGTGTTAAATCGGTACTTAAAATAATAATAATAATAATAATAATAATAATAATAATAATAATAATAATAATAATAATAATACCAGTTTTACCTCTTCTCAACAGGGAAAACCACCAACGGTTAAGAATGCATGATTACATGTAATCAAAAAACATCATTATAATGGAAGTCAATGAGCTCTATTTTAATGATCTAAGCACAAAGTCTAAAGTGCATGGCGCAAAAGCATTAAGGGCATGTCCAAATTCACTTTTGCTATTTTAAGGATGGAAAAATATAGGGTCCTTTCATACACTCGGCTTACCAAGGCACAAGATGTGTTTGCCGCGATGTGTTGCTATTTTCAGACCAACGCAACCCTAATTTTCCTGTTTTGCGTGACGTTATTTAAATAGCAAATCGATTTGCCCTGCTTTGTGGGCTCGTGGGTGTTCCGTTCTAGAAAGGAGGTGTGATAAGGCGCATTGTTTGGTGTATTACTATTATGAGGAACTGAAATAGACTGCGCAGTTGACCAGTTGAAAGCTAAAGTTGTGTTGTGTGCATTAAATGCTTACACATTGCTTAATACACACAGGATGTACAGCAATACACAAATATCTTTACAAATGAAAGTAAATTAATAGATTAAAATATTACAAAATGTATTATTTTCTACATAGATATAAAAACCAATGCCTACATGCGTTCTTCATCTCGGGGGGCTTTTGCAGTTTATTCATGACAATTTGCTTTTGTATAATGTTATTATTATTAGTTGTAGTATTTATTAAATGCATATTTATATTTGTTTTAATTTATAAGCAATAATTTATTATTAATTTTTCATTTGATTTGTCCATTTGTCGGGTTTTGTATCATATGGGGCATAGGACGTGTGATTGGATATCACTCAGTTTTTTACCACACTTCGTTATTATTGTTCATTTATTCATTTGCTGGAAATTAGAACTGATTTTAGAAATAGTTTTGAAGCAAATATTTGTGCTTAACAAACAAAATAAAATATATAGGCTAATGGATGTCTTCAGTGGAGTGCGTACAACACCGTGTCCTTACTTTACGAAAGTAAAAGAGTAAAATTAAAGAGAAAAAGTGAAAATAAGGAGGAAATAAAGAGGCTGAATGGAGGAGGCTCCGTCTGTTTAACTGTTTTCTCGCTAGTGAAGTGTTCAGTTTTTCCACTTACAAAATCCACCATTCATTTAGCAAATGTGCCATGGCGCAACACGACTGACTCTTAAAGGGAATGTGAAATAAGACTCTGATTGGTTTAATGCACATTATGCTGAAAACACACCCATAACTTAATAAGAGAATAAGAGAATATCCAGAACCGATCACGTGATTGGTGATCACAGTTTTAGACACGATCGGAATCAGGCATTACCACTTGATCAGGACTCGAATATATACTATATATATATATTTGAGCAATATCACAAGAGTAGCAGTGCGATATTACTGTATATCGGCACTGATGGGAGGCGTGCCTTAGTGCCCCCACCAGTGCTGATATACAGCGATATCGCACTGCTACAAGTGTGATATTGCGTTTACACAACAGTTTGACGACATAATTGTGTATATAAAAACATAATCAAACATGGAGAGTCTCAAAAACTGTTTTGTATGAGGAACTACTTACTTCCGGTTTCAAATCATAAGCTGACAGTTAAACAGTTGAGCGTGCATGTTTTAAACTTTAGATCTGTAGTGTCTGCTTTTTGCTGGCTGTATGTGGGCGGAGTAATACACAAAGGGTAAAGAAGCTGTAGGAGTTTTGATATTGCAGAATATCGCACGGCTATCAGCCAATCAGATTTGAGAACCAGAAAGAGCAAGGAAAATTTTACAGTATGTCTGATAATATTTTTTCTTCTGGAGAAAGTCTTATTTGTTTTTATTTCAGCTAGAATAAAAGCAGTTTCACATTTTTATGAACCATTTTTCAAAATTGGTTCATTCAGTCAAAATTATTAGCCTCTTTAAGCTGTATAGAAGTGTCTTGAAAAATATCTAGTCAAATATTATTTACTGTCATCATGGCAAAGATAAAACAAATCAGTTATTAGAAATGAGTTATTAAAACTATTATATTCAGAATGTGTTGAAAAATATCTTCTCTCCATTAAACAGAAATTAAGGGAAAAAATAAACAGAAGGG
This sequence comes from Danio rerio, assembly GCF_052040795.2. Classification (NCBI taxonomy): domain Eukaryota; kingdom Metazoa; phylum Chordata; class Actinopteri; order Cypriniformes; family Danionidae; genus Danio; species Danio rerio. Next base: position 44,818,724 of record NC_141032.1, on the reverse strand, counting down.
CTAATAATTCAGGGAGTTTAATAATTCTGACTCCAACTGTATATGTTCTGGAAGATTTTCTAAAGATGGTAACAAACATTCTGAGAATGTACCCTGTAAGCAGAAAGCTTCTCCAGAAGAATATAGCACACAAATACACTATACTTTTAATATTTTACCTTGCATTTGATGCTCAATAGATGACGCAGTGGCGCAGTAGGTAGTGCTGTCGCCTCACAGCAAGAAGGTTGCTGGTTTGAGCCCCGGCTGGGTTAGTTGGCATTATTGTGTGGAGTTTGCATGTTCTCCCTGCGTTCGCGTGGATTTCCTCCGGGTACTCCGGTTTCTCCCACAGTCCAAAGACATGCGGTACAGGTGAATTGGGGTAGGCTAAATTGTCAGTTGGGTATGAGTGTAAATGAGTGTGTATGGATGGTTCCCAGAGATGGGTTGCAGCTGAAAGGGCATCCGCTGCGTAAAACATGCTGGATAAGTTTGCAGATAATTCCGCTGTGGCAACCCCAGATTAATAAAAGGACTAAGCCGAAAAGAAAATGAATGAATGATGCTCAATACCATGGATCTCGATTAACTTTCATTACACTGACATCCTTGTTGTGTTCTGCAGATAAAAGCAAGGCATGCACTTTCAGATCGTCATGCAAATGATGACGCGATTTGTGCTCAAACTATTTCTTTAAGGTGGGAAATAAATGAATAAGTAAAATAAAGAGAACCCTCTCAGGACCTACTGTGTTTGAAAGGTCTTGGCAAAGCAATGCAAGACCACTGAGTGTTTACCCAAGACACCGCATCCCAGCAGGTTTACAGTGGTGATATAAACCCCGGGAAAACACGATGTTTGTTAAAAGATTAAAAATTTATACAGCGCAATATAGATAAAATTGCTGAGAAACGTATTTCTTCACAGTCCCTGCTGCAAGTCAGCATTCTGCACAGCTTCTCTCTCGCTTTATCTCTCTCACTTTGGCTGAAGGTCATCTCGCATTGCACCTGGATCTGCTTCTTTACTATGACAGGGAACATCTGTGAGGCTCAGACTTTCCCTATAGAAGCTTGTGGGCTGTCTTTGCTAACTGCATGCCTGTGGCAATCAAGTAGTAAACAGTGTGTTTTGTTGCTACTGAAGGCCTGTGCTGCAGGCAATTTGTAATTAAAGCGCAGAGCTCCGAATGAATCATACTGATCTGAAGCCGAGACTGACACCAAGCTGGAAAACACGCCACGTCTTCGCCAAACATCTTATCAGCACGCTCCGTCTCTCTGTTCTCACCCTGAAAGCATCAAAGAGAACGTGTGTATTATCATATTGGCTTGTGTGGGCGAGAGTAATTATGTTCTACTGGACAGAATAGCGCTGTGTACATGAGATCTGGCAGCTGTGGTCTTTCAAAACCTGATTTGAAAGATGCCCGTGTTGTTTGTTCTCAGTGTTTGGAGTCAGAAATATTTGCCTCCCAGAGTCGCTTACAGCTGAAGTGTGTAATTTCGGTGGAAGAATTACAAATTAATGAGTGCTTTTGAAAAGTTTCCCCCCAACTCTTTGTGGTTGTTTGGCCAACAGATCCCACCCCAATGCTATTGTGATGTTTTCAACCACTAATGGCTTATTTGTAGTTCACTTTGCATGTTACATTACTATAAAGGATGTTTTTTAGCATTAAAAGTGACTCGTTCAGCTTTAAACATGTAGGATGAAACCACTCAAAGGTTCAACCATCAAAGTGCTAATCAAGGCTACAATATTAGCGTGGACAAACAAACTTCACAGGGTATTGTAAGAAGAGAGCTAATTGCTTCATCTTTGATTAGATTTCCAGTTGGAATATTAGATGGCACAAACAAGCTGTCCTTACTACAAGCGAACATACTTCACAATGCCATGTTTTGATGTTGTCTGTTGGAAAATGAATGCCAGATTAAAACTCTTTTGTCCTGAATTTTACAGCAAACATTGCCAAGCATTGTAGAGAATCAAAAAAAAGGGTTGAGCTTGGGCAAGCCATGAACAATGTGGTGTGGTACCACGAAATAAACGCCAACGTATACTGTAAAATGATAGATTTCTAGTTATTTATTTATTTTTTTTTGTCCGTGGTATATATTGTCATATTGCCATCTCAGGCTATTAAAGATATGTGCCCAAGGCTGCATTTTTGGGAACTGCAAAATATGTCCCCAGTTCTATGTCTGCTTGCAGTTTTTGTTTTCACAAATCCACCATAAATCCAAGGCCATGTGTACGTTTCAATCGACAATCTCAAATAAGTTACTGAGGCATGTTTTCTCATAGGTGCCTTTTTATGTAAATCCACCAGCGGCTGCTGTTTGCATTTCAGCATTTCATTGCATTCCCCAGCCTGATCTCACGAGAAAACGTAAGTATTTTACATTTTGCCAGTTTAGTGGCTAATTCGTTTGAATTCGTACGAGTTCAGTCTTACGCAATTGTATGATTTTAAAAAGGAGGCGTGGCACCTACCCCCACCCCTAAACCCAACCGTCATTGGGGGATAAGCATATCATACTAAAATGTATGAATTAGATTGTACGAATTCATACAAATTAGCCACTAAATCAAAAAGTTACGAATTGCCGTGAGATTGTGTTGCCTTCTCGGTTGCGTTTGTCAGAGAAGCCGTCAGCTTGTCCTGCAAATGTGTGCTTGCTATCGACTGACCCAACTGATAGTGTTTTCAAAAGCAAACTAGAAGAGAAAAGCTGTCGTGTTCATGTTCTTTTACTATGATTTTTACTCTGCTTTTAAAACATTGCTTTGTTTTTGTTTTCTCGAACCGTCCTTTGCCAAATTTGAACCCTGATCCTGGATCTATTATTCTTGATAACTGATCTCTGGCTGATTTGGTTCTTCAAACAAGTTCATATCAGATTAAAATGTCTGCATGAACTGTGTTGTGAAGGACTGATCTATCGATTCTCGAAATTATGATCAGCAATGCAACAGTTGGCTGATGGCACAGCAGCGTAATGACATCATCTGATTAATATTCAATTATTCATGTGAGCACAATTACATACAATCCGTAGTATTGCTAAATTTAATAAGCAATAGCTTTCCTCCTTTGTTGTTGGTTGCAGACTTTACACTTTCATGTGTCAAGAGTATTTAACAGTTTATTTAGTTTTACATTTTAGAGCGGATTTCCTTTATTATAGTAGCCTAGGCCTATTCAAGTTTCTTAATCGGTGTAAGGAATTTAAAATAATTTTGCAACAAAAAAGAATTTTGAAACAGCTGATATTATATATATATATATATATATATATATATATATATATATATATATATATATATATATATACACATATAACTTTTTTTAATTTTTCAATTATAAATGTATTTATATAAACATTTTTTAACTATTTTACTATTTGCAAAGTGTATATAACCTATAGGTTACAAGTGTAAGAAAATATCAGCATTCGGTACATACTTTCAGTATTAACTTTGCTTGAGAAGACCCGATCTAATCCTGTTTATATGAAATAAGCCTGCTCTCCAGCAGGTTTGAGCTACCAGAACTGTTGCTATGACAACAACGCTCGGTTGAGATATAAAGAACGAAATGATCCTGGATTGGGAACTTTGGCCACTTTGAATGGTCCAAAAATATAGCCCTGGACACATATTTCCAATGAGCTTGTATTGCATATTGCAAAGCACTATATGGGCATGTTAAATAGTCACAATTCAATATAAAATCCCCCTCAATATCAAATTCACATCTTCGTCTTCTAACATAAAAAGTAGAGCCACACTGAACATCAGTAACTGCATTCAGTCAGTCTGTCTGGACAGGTCACACTGTTTCCCTTATCTGTCATGCCGTCTTGTTGGTAATGAAGAGAGCAATCTGGGCAAGCCAGACTATTACCAGTGCCAACAATCTGCCTTTTCTTGAGCAGATAATTAGGAGGTACTATTTAGTTCTCTTCTCCTAGTAATCAGTCTGGCTGGGCTGACTGCCATTAGCCAAACCTGGTCTTGCTCTGGAGTTAAAGATGAGAGAACAGCAACATTAATCACCTAGACTGAAGCATCATACATCGTCCAGGACAAACACCTGAAGACCGAGGAGAAAAATCGTCCTTGTTTGGGAGTTTCACAATCAAGACTTTGCACTCTGAACTTTCTAAAAGTGTTCCAGCGCCTCATTTATAAGAAGCACATAAGCACAGATTTGACCATTAAAGTGTGTCAACTAAATCTCCTGCCAGTGTTCAGATTTATACTCCTCAAGAACTCCAAATGTCTCCAAATCCTTTATGTCCTTGTGGCAGGTCTTGTGTATTTGGAAATCTAAGCAATTATTTCCTTTCTCGGTCTCAAGTATGATTTGAACATTTGCTGGTGCTCTTTTATATGCTAAAGATATTAATTGGGTGGTGTTTATAAAGTTGATATACGAAACCGTTGGGCTCTATACAATTTCAAGATCATTTGAGATTCATAGTGTTGGGATAATTTACAGTTTTAACCCAAAGAATGACCGGTCTGTCAGATGAAGAGGAGCCGGAGTCAAAGATTCAAATAAATAAATAAATAAAGTTTACTAAAGATAGTTTGCAGTTTCATCAGCAGAAGCCAGCTTTAACACTAGCAATGAGTTCCTACTAGTAGGCGCAGAAAGCCCCTACTGGCCCATATCTATCATTTGATAACCACTAATAACGGCCATTCAGTTGAGTGATAACATTCAAAGTGGGTGCTATGAGTGTGTGTAAATGTGAGAGTGTATGGGTGTTTCCCAGTACTGGCTTGCAGCTGGAAGGGCATCGGCTGTGTTAAACATATGCTGGAGTAGTTAGCGGTTCATTCTGCTGTGGTACCCCCTGATAAATAAGGGACTAAGCTGAAGGTGTCACACTCACGGCTCGTTCGTATTCTTCCAATCACTGTTCTCCCTCTCCAATCATCTGCACCTGTTCCTCCTCATCAAGGACACTATAAGGGCTCACCTTCTCCTCTCAGTGGGCGGCTGGTATTGAAGTCGGATGGTTATTCTCATCTTCTCTCCTTTCGTATTCTCTCTTTCTTCCATGGATGATCCTTACATACTGATTAAGGGAAGTTATTATTCTCATCTGATGTTTACTAGAAAATCTGCCATCACTTTGATGAACTGTGTGTTTGTATACTCATCAACGAATGACCATTACAATCTTTCTGATCCTCCTCACCTATCTAGAGGAATGCTTACACTTGTGTAGTGTTTACCAGAAGATTAGCTGTCTTCTAGATGAGCTGATAATTCTTTATACTCCCCTGTTGAATCTCCTAAGTAAGATCGATTACATCTACTGTTGACTTTTATATTACTAGTAGAGAAGATCGCTACAGCATATACATATCAACCCTCTGAATTTCCATTGTGATTAGTGACTTTGTTTTGAATACATACTGTGAATAGATAACCATCTCTGTCTTCCTTATCTACCAGCATGACAGAAGGAAAATGAATGAATGAATGGAGGGAGGGGGGCACCTATTTACGTTCAGGATGAGAACATGTGTCCTAATATGCTTTCTAAAATAACTCTTAAAGAGCACAAGCCTGCTTTCAGATCTGAGGTGTCTATCAGACTTAAGCCCAATCCTAATTCTATTTTTGTACCCCTACCCCTTCTCCTTTGCCCTTGAAACAGAGTGTTAAGGAATAGGCCTTGAAAATGTACCCCTAAGAAATGAGACAGCACTACAGCAACTGCACACGTCATCAAATGTCATCGCGATATCTTGCTTCATATGAGATCAGGCGATCGCAACTGCTGTAGTTATTCCAGTTGCGTAATTTTTTTATATTTATCTTCAGGAAATCACTGAAGGCACATATCATAGTATCATAACAATATAATGTGGCAATAAGATCGTAACTGTACTGTGTATTTACATTGTGGCCATATTCATCTATGTAAACACACAAAAACAACATTAACATTATAGCAGACACTGTAAAAAGCTCATTCCCAGCCCTGTTCTCTGACAGGGTATTCGAGTGTCATTGAGTGTCAGAAGGATGTTGGACTGCTATAAAAGAGTTGTTATTATGGATTATAGATCAAATATAGCAGTTATTATTATGACACAACACAAACGTGGTTATGAATGTAATAATTGTAATGAATGTATTAATAATGTAATAATTATGTTGTAATAATTTGTAATAATAACAAAAAAATAATAATAATTTGTGCGTCTCTTTACTTCCGGGTGCAGCCGTCTCAGTTTCGAGGGGTATCTAGCCCTTCCCCTTAGCCCTACACCTTCAAGCTAAAGAGAATCGGGACACCCCTACCCCTTCACGAGAATGTGCAAAATGAGGGGTAAAGCCTGGTTTTTATTTGACACGTCTGCTTGTTCGCTTGAGTGCGCGTGGCAAATGTGACGTGATTGCAGAGTTTGCAGATGTTTGCTTTGGGTGCGCACGACATGATTTTGGCTGGTGGTGCGCATGTTTTTTTGTTTTTTTTTAGATGAAACACTAAAAGATTTTGATTCAGATTTTGTCTGAAACAGTATGACTGTACGAGCATCTTTATGATCCGTGAACATAGAGATAACCTAACAATCAATAACTCTTGGCTATAAATTGCAACCGCTGTGGGAAAGGAGAAAGTTTTTGAGAAAAGATTTGGAAAAACTTGAAGGATACGTTTGTTAAAATCATGGTCTAGGCAAAAGGTGGAGACCCAGAAACACAATTACAGAATGTTTTTTTCACCAGTCATAGGTTTAACACTGATTTATATATTGCGATTTTGAATTTAAAACAATTTAATAGATACAAAACTAAAATAAAGTCACATAATTATTTCTTTGATAACTGGGAAGGAATATTTAAACCTGTTGGCTTACAATATACTGATGGCCTGTTTTTTTAGGTTTTACTGGTGATAATGGTCCGGAATGGTGGACTATTATTGCCTTTTTAGCATAAGTAGAGGACAGAAGCTAGCCAGAGAGTAATGTGTAAACTGTGGGGTGGACTAAATCTAATAAAAAATAAAATAAAAAAAACATCTGTATTTTTTAGTAATTTATTTATTGGTAATTATTTGCTTTTATTCTTGCCATAACAAAAATGTATTTGTTGAGCAACTCATGTTCTCCTGTCATTAATATTTTAATAAACTTTAAAAGGTAAAACTGTCTGAGATATGCACAAAAGCAAGTGATGCATCAAAGTTTGACTTAAAAAAAATCTTGAATGGTTCTAAAAATCCTTATAATCATTAAAACAATAAAAAAAAATTAGTTAAAAATTATTCAATAATAAGTATGATATGATGTATAGTCCTGGAATCTTCCTACTTCTCAGTTTATCCGTCTGATTTGATGGTGGGTTTCATTTGACCACCCCCTGTCATTTTAAAGAATATTAAATATTAAATAATATTGGATATTAAAGAAACTGCGAATGCGGCAGATATAAAAGCCTTGTCCATTTCACAAGGTGCACACGCAGTCAGCGGAAGTGCGTGATGTGGTGCCAGGCGAAAGTATAAATCCAGCCTAAGGGGAAGGGCTAAGGGGTAGTATTGGGATTGGGCCTACAGTAACTGTCTTTTCTCTCTCTCTCTCTCTCTCTCTCTCTCTCTCTCTCTCTCTCATTTTTTTGTCACATTTTAGGTGCTTTATTGGCATGACAAATAACTGTACCTTTGTATTGCCAAAGCAGTGCAGCGTCGCTGCGTACAGACAAGACAGTGCAAAAAGGGCAGTAGTGCAAAAAAATATGAACATAAAATATAATATAGAAATAAAGAAAAGAAATGTAAAAAATAAAAATAGATTAATAAAAATAACAATATATCAGTAAAACTAAAAATATTAATAAAAACAAAAATAGATTAATGGTAATTTGTGAAACAGGATAAAAGTGGTGACAATAATAAATAAATTATTCTCTCTCTCTCTCTCTCTCTTTCTCTCTCTCTCTCTCTCTCTCTCTCTAGAAATACTCTTTAAAAGTCCTTCAAACTTTACAGCCTCGTCATAATAACCTCCCGTCCCCGAAGTGCCAACTCTATTCTTCCGTTGACCTTTTGCTCTCATACACAGAGTAAGTGATGGAACATTTCCCATAAAGCTCCTGCCATTGCTGAACTGGACCTGGCACGATTTGTTACAAATGAAAGTGGCCAGTGAACCCGAGAGCACAGAGCTGAGCAAGGTCATGCCGCTGAGGAGACGGGGAGGACAAACAGACTTTATTATCTTTTGTCTACCTCAGAGGTGTTGTTTAAGCAATCTCACATGAGCAGGACGGCTGTTTGTTTACTAAATGCCAGCACAGCCATAGGTCGCAGAAATACCACAGTTCAATACAATAAACGATGCAGCAGGCTGAGCAACATAGGTCCTGTTTTGAGCTATGTTTTTCTATGTATGTCGTTTAAACAACATGAATGTGAACAAGTCAGATGAACAAAGATAAACTTATGTGACTTTCTCACATGTGCACTTATGTGGTTTATTGATACAAATGAACAAATGATTGATTCATTCATACTGTCAATCATGTATTAATGATTCAATGACTCATTCATATAGGTTATAATTTATTGTTCCTGAATGAATCAGTCTGTTTTATTGATTGAAATGAACAACTGCTTTGGTGAATTAGTAAATCCTGAACAAATCAGTGTGTTAAATATATTGCTTGCATGAATGATTCATTGACTCATTCATATTGCCGATAATGTATCGTTCCTGAATGAATCCGTGCATTGAATATATTGCTTCCATGAATGATTCAGTAACTTACATAGTTGATCACTCATCGTTCCTAAATGAATCAGTGTGTTTCTATGATTTGAATGAGCAAATAATTCAGTATAATTTATTGTTTCTGAATAAATCAGTGTGTTTGAATACATTGCTTGCATAAATGATTCAATGACTCACTCATATAGGTGATCGTTTACTGATCTGTGTGTTTTATTGATTTGAATGAACAAATGGTTTAGTGAATCAGTGAATCCTGAACAAATCAGTGTATTAAATATATTGCTTGTATGATTGATTCATTGACTCATTCATATTGCCGATCATGTATCGTTCCTGAATGAATCCGTGCATTGAATATATTGCTTCCATGAATGATTCAGTAACTTACATAGTTGATCACTCATCGTTCCTAAATGAATCAGTGTGTTTTTATGATTTGAATGAGCACATGATTCAGTATAATTTATTTTTCTTGAATGAATCAGTGTGTTTGAATATATTGCTTGCATTAATGTTTCAGTGACTTGTATAGGTGATCATTTAACGTTCCTGAATTAATCAATGTGTTTTTTATGATTTGAATGAGCAAATAATTCAGTATCATTTATTGTTCCTGAATAAATCAGTGTGTTTGAAAACATTGCTTGCATAAATGATTCAATGACTCACTCATATAGGTGATCATTTACTGATCTGTGTGTTTTATTGATTTGAATGAACAAATGATTTAGTGAATCAGTGAATCCTGAACAAATCAGTGTATTAAATATATTGCTTGTATGATTGATTCATTGACTCATTCATATTCCTGATCATGTATCGTTTCTGAATGAATCAGGGTGTTTGAATATATTGCTTATTTGAATGATTCATTGTCTCATTAATATTCCAGATCATTTATACTTCCAGAATGAATCAGTGTCTTTGATTATGTTTCTTATATGAATAATTCAGTGAATCAGTTGAATGAGCAAAAGATTCAATATGTATGATCATTTATGGTTCCTAAATGTATCAGCGTGTTTAAATGAATCAGTTAAACAAATAATTAACTGACTCACTCACACATGCAGTGATTTGTGTCTTTCCTGAATGAATAAGTGTTCTTGAACGAATCAAATGAACAAATAATTTGACGCCTCACTCACATATGCAGTCATTTATATACTTCCTGAATGAATCAGTGTGTCTGAAGGAATAACTGAACACATATTCAGTGACCTGCACACATATGCAGGAATTAATATCTTTCAAAAACGAATCAGTCTGTATTAACAAATCAAAATAACAAATGATTCAATAGTTAACTCGCATATCCAATCATTTTATTATTCCTGAATGAAGCAGTTTGCTTGAATGAATCAATTGCATTAATTATTTGTTCATCTGATTCGTTCAAGAACACTTATTCATTCAGGAAAGACCCAAATCACTACATGTGTGAGTGAGTCAGTTAATTATTTGTTTAACTGATTCATTTAAACACGCTGATACATTTAGGAACCTTAAACAAATGAACCACACATATTGAATCATTTGCCTTTTCAACTGATTCACTGAATTATTCACAGAAGAAAGATATTCAAAGACACTGATTCATTCTGGAACTATAAATGATCTGGAATATTAATGAGTAAATGAATCATTCAAATAAGCAATATATTCAAACACACTGGAACGATACATGATCAGGACAAAAAAAGACTGATTCATACTGGTGCATCTATGGCATTTACAGAGACAGACAGTGGATTAATATCACTATTATAGATGGTCAAAGTCTGTTTAAGAATAAGCATTTAATCAGTGAAGAGTTACTGTTTACACCCTGAGGAAACCCACGCCAACACGGGGAGTATATGCAAACTCCAGTGTTATGATTCAAATCTTTTAATTTTACACTTCCCGAGTATGTTCTTTGGAGGTTGACAGATATGGTCATGCACAGACATTTGAAAATAGAGGCAAATGCCATTAATAATGACAGATTTTCACTTCGAGGTGAAATATTCCTTTCAACGCTGCCTGAGTTTATGATGAGAGTGGGAGAGATTCTTTTTCTGCTATGTTTGAAATGACAAGGGATAAAGCAGAGAGGACAGAAAGCCCTGAAGGCATCAGGTTGATATCTCAATCTTCTCTGAATGTACTGAGTGTCTCTGTCATGTTTCTGTCTGAAATTCAGAATCAATCCCATGCTATAGTATAATAATAAAGTGGCACTTTAAATACACTATATAAAAGAGCCCTCATTTAAATGATTAAAATAAAACTGCTACGGTTAAAAAAAATCCATAACTTGGTTAACAGCACATTTCCATTGGTTAACAATTGTATATTGACTTTACCAGAATTCCCTGCTGTCTTTTTGTTGACATTTATATGGTTCTATTAAATAAATAAATGTATGATGTGTAGATTTTCATACTTCAAAACACTGGTGTGTAATACTATAAATAAGTGGTCCTCAACATTTATATCACCGCGGATCGGTCAACGCTTGACAACTTTACCTGGGGTGGGGGATGGGGTGTTTCATAGGGAGTAGGTTTCTAGGCAACCATCAACCATTTTCTCAGAGGATGACAAGCTGACAAAACATTGCTGTAACTCTGTTACAAGTTTTATTCATTCATTTATTTTCTTTTCGGCTTAGTCCCTTTTTTAATCTGGGGTCGCCACAGCGGAATGAACCGCCAACTTATCCAGCAAATGTTTTATGCAGCGGATTGCCTTCCAGCTGCAGTCCGTCTCTCGGAAACGTCCATACAAACTCATTCACACATAAACTACAGACGATTTAGTCTACCCAGTTCACCTGTACCGCATGTCTTTGGACTGTAGGGGAAACCGGAACACCCGGAGGAAACCCATGCAAATGCAGGGAGAACATGCAAACTCCAGAAACAGCAACTGACCCAGAGTTCAACGTACACAAATGTTCTCCACAGTCAGCAGATCTCAATCCAGCAAAGCACCTTTGGGATGTGGTGGAACGAGAGTTTCACATCATGGATGTACAGCTGACAAATCTGCAGCCACTGCGCAATGCTATCATGTCAATATAGATCAATATACTCTGAGGAATTTTTCCAGTACCTTGTCGAATCTATGTCACGAAGGATTAAGGCAGTTCTGAAGGCAAAGGAGGGTCTAACCACTGTACTACTAAGGTGTACCTAATAAAGTGGCCGGTCAGTGAGTATTTCAATTTATACATTTTAATAATTATCTGTGCAGTTTCAACTTACAATACTTGCCTACTTTTGACCTTTTGTTGTCCTATATAGATGAAGGAACAAAAAAAATTATCTTTCTAGCTGTACATTTTTTAAATCAATACTAATGATTGAATCCCTCAGTGGTGCTGATATTTTTTCTCCAATTGTGAACAACCACTTGTCATCTAGTAGGTGATTTGAAAGATATGAGAACATAATGGCACAGAGCATAAGCGGTTATAAGGTTATTTTTCTTTTTGTGCATGTAAATCAAGTAGGCAGTGTTGGATGTTAGACATTGATTTGGCCATTAGCAGATTCAAAACATCAATTCACCCTGATAGAACATTCCGCAGTGCCAGAAAACAAGGCAATAAGGAGGAATTGCATATGCAGAATGTGGGGAAATTGTATTCACAGTATATAGGGCTGGCTGTAATTTTGAGGTTGAAGGACTGGGCTGTTTCTGCCAATGCAGACATGCTGTGTCTGAAAAACATGATTTTTCATGCTCTTTTAAAAATAGGATTATGCTTGGGTTGTCAATCTAATGCATTTTAAATCAAGTTGCTATAATTGACCACCATGCAGTATCATTTGCATAGATTATTTGACTGCAAAATGTGGACTTTGGAGAAAAAAAAATCTACTAAATTGCATGATAAATGCAAATTATAATGTTTTGCTTAGTTGCTGCTGATGAACATTTTATTGCAGAAATGCCCAAAGTAGGACCCGCGGGCCAAAATTGTCCCATTGTAACCTTTGATTTGACGTACCATCCCATCTGAGAGAAGAGTGAGAATGATAGAGAGGGCTAGGGCAAATGTCTTCAACATAGAGATCGTCATTTCTAAATTGGCATAGCTGTTTTATTTGTTTTATTGCTAAGCTACAAAAAACAAAAAAAGAAAACTGAAATTTCATTCATTCATTCATTCATTTTCTTTTCAGCTTAAGGCTGATTTATACTTCTGCATCAAACACCGGCGTATGCTACGGCGCTGACGCATAGCGCTTCGCCGTGGCCGTCACTGACGTGCACCTCTCAAAAAATGTAACTACAAGTCGCAACGACGCGTAGCGCAAGCTCTGTGATTGGTCGGCTTGGTAGCGCTGACGAGTCTGGGCGGGACCGAGAGCCGCGCGAATGGCGCGAACCCAATGTAGCGATTGTTTACAAGTGTGGAGTCCCGTGAAGGAGCTCCGGATGGAAAGTTTTGTTTTGTGGTTACCTCATAGTTAAAGTTGTTGCACGTCCGCCGGTTGCTGCCTCAAAATGAGCAAGTTTGAGCCACTTGTACATCCCGGAAGTGTTCAGGAAAAGCAAAAAAGCAGCGAAGAAACTCGACACAGAGGAACATTTACACCTCACTGCCAACTAGCGTTTCGGAAGTGTTAATGCAGACCAACAGAGACAGCGCGCAGAAGTATAAATGCACAGCTGCGCGCATTGCATGCGCCGTGAGTTACGCCGGTCACTTAACGCAGAAGTATAAACCAGGCTTTAGTCCCTCAGGGGTCACCACAGCGGAATTAACTACCAACTTATCCTACATATGATTTATGCAGCACATGCCCTTCCAGCCGCAACCCAACACTAGAAACACCCATACACTCTCTCATTCACACACACACTCATACACTACGTCCAATTTATCTTATTCAATTCATCTATAACGCATGTGTTTGGACTATGGGAGAAACTGGAGCACCCGGAGGAAACCCACACGAACATGGGGTAAACATGCAAACTCCACACAGAAATGCCAACTGACCCAGCTGGGGCTCAAACCAACAACCTTCTTCCTGTGAGTTGATCGTGCTACCTACTGCACCACTGTGATGACACTGAAATTGAATGTTTTAATTAAATGTTGTAAATGAATCTGATTTTATAAAATATAAATACAGTCGGCAGACAGAGAAGACTTTGGCGAGCAAATAAAGGCAAACATTAGTGTAATTCTGTAATAAATGTTGTTTTTACTATAATAAGTTCATTATAAATTGTAATAAAATAAAACAAAATACTGTATAAATCAACGTTTTAAATGTTATTAAATAAATTTGGAAATTATCCATGACAGCTACATTTAAATTCGGACCACTAATCAAGTTTGGTATGTGGCCCTTCATGTGAAAAAGTTTGGACACACCAGTTTTAGTCCATACATTATGCAATATAGAAGCCGTGGTGTATATAGGGTGAATTCAGGTAATCTGGGATACTTTTTTAATTCTGACTTCAGCTCTTTATTTCAATGTCTATCTAACTAATTGAAACAAAATATTAGACTTATCTAAAATCCCTAGTGGTTTTCTAACCACTTAATAATTATACAGTATGCATAAATGAATAATAAATAAATAAATAAATAAATAAATAAATAAATCTGCCTGAATTTGATAATCTGGAACAGGTCACTTCATAATCTGGGACATATGTATTTGGGCTGAAAAAGCATTTGCCATATTTATGCATGCCAAACACAATTTTACCACTTTTAAAAAAGTGAGTGAGTGAGTGAGTGAGTGAGTGTGTGAGTGTGTGTGTGGGTGAGTGAGTGAGTGTGTGGGTGTGTGTGTGTGCGTTTGTGTACAGAACATTTTACATTCCATGTCTGTAGTCATTAAACCTATAGTCTCTAAATGTATATTTTTCCCATTCGAAGACTATCCCAGATTACCCAAACCATGCTGTCCCACATTATAAATCATATTTCTATAAAAGATTTAAAATAATAAAAATCTAAAAAAGCAATTTCAACTCTTTAATACATATTTTGTTACTTGAATAGATCACACACATAATTTGACAACAACTGGGAACATTGTCTTATTTATGACAGGTTTATGTCCTTAACATTAATCTAGTCAGAATCCTGCCATCCAATTTTGATGAGCTTCTTGATTGACAAGTGCTCTGTCCCTCTCTGTTGACCCCCTCAATGAAGTCATGTGAAGTCCATGCAAAATTTATAATACAATTCCTGTTGACTGATTTTATTAGAACAGAAATACACACTCAAGTTTAGGAGTCCCAGATTACCCTATGTGTGATGTCATGTGACCAAGGGGAAACGTGAGTGTAATTGATTGTGGAGTTAGAGCACCTGTTGCTCTCGTGAGTGTGAAACTCACATTTATTTATCGACCATACAATTCTTTTTGTTTTTGTTTTTACGTGGACAGTCTTGAGATAATTTAAGAAACGTTTCAGTGTTTGTAAAATATGCGATGAAGCAAATAAACAAGACGCATATCACATGCAAGATCACTGAAGTGCCTCAGGTTATTCCCTCACTCAGACAATGCTACTTTGTTTGATTGTCGGCTTGTTTCAATTTAGTCAAGAAAGGAATCTGTTTTTGACTTGGATTTTCTGAGGAAACACCGCTGGTTTCACCGCTGGAATTAAGAGCATCGCTGACGGAGGATGGATTCATTCACGCGATCCAATGAGACAGACATGAGAGAGCATGAATGGACTTTCGGAACAACGGGATTGATGATCTCCGATAGTTGCTGACATCGAACCGGTAGGGCATCGGGTTTAACTTTGTCTTTGTTGCTGTTGGCCTACTGGCGAAGTAGCGCTGCTGGTGTTTGAGCCCTTGTTGTGGCGTTAGTGAATGAATTTGAGGAGCACCATGTCTCTGTGGTAATTGAGGTAAAGTTGGTTTCATGTTCGCACATTCGCTCATTATTGAGCAGTGTCAAATTGTAACACGGTCCCTATATAATTTACCATGCTACTTTAAATATACTGGGTCTGAAATCACATTTGACTTCAAAACAACATTATCACTATTACATTGACTGTAAACAATGTTGTAATTTGATAGTCATTGGCTGCTAATATGATTTGCCTATTTAGAATTTGTAAAGAATACTTACAGAAATTATAATATTAAGAATAAAGTCAGAATGTGTGAATATAAAATCAACTTACCCCAATTTATTGAGATAAAGTTGATTTTATTAGCACATTTGATCATTTTTAACAGTGACAACTTGTCACGGTTCCTATATTATTTACCACACTACTTAGAATATTTGGTCTGAAATAGCAGGCATGACTTTAAAACAACATTAGCACTATAACATTAACTGTGAACGATGTTGTGCTTTGATAATCATTGACTTCTGATATGATATGCCTATTTAAAATTTGTAAAGAATACTTACTGAAATGGTATTATTATGGTGAAAGGCAGAATGTGCGAATATAAAACCAACTTTACCCAAATTTTGAGGTGAAGTTGATTGTATATACACACGTTCTTTCATTTTTAATCAGTAACAACTTGTTAACACAGCCCTTATTATTTACCACACAACTTTGAATATTCATTCTGAAATCCCATGTAAATTAGGCTTTAAAACAACATTAGCGCTATTACATTGACTGTGTGTGAATAATGTTTTACTTTGATAGTCATTGGCTGCTATTATGCTTTGCCTAATTAAAGTTTGTTAAGAATACTTAAAGGCCAGTTGAAATTATATTATTAAGGTGAAAGGCAGAATCTGCGAATATAAAACCAACTTTGCCCCCATTTTGAAGCAAAGTTGGTTTTATGTTTGAACATTCTTTCCTCTTTCAACTGACAACTTGTGACATGGTCTATTGACCTTATTCTAAAATGCGGAAGTGCGCCTGTTTTCTCGATTTGTCTTAGAACTTCCGATTCAGTCGCCTATGGGAGAAATGACTAGGAATAATACGGCAGAAAACGGTCAAACTACTTGCTCTACAAACAAATGTTTGCATGACTATACAGACCAAGTAGAATAATATAACAAGAAAATATCAAATTGCAACATCAAGCAGCGTAATGAGCTATTTTTAATGTCTAAAAATGAATGGAAGTGAATAAGACCGGAAGTCTCGAGCCATCAAGATTCAAATGGCAGCGCCCACTCGTTGGCGGAGAATAAGGTCAATATTCGTTCTGAAATCCCATGTAAGTTTGACTTCAGAAAAACATTAGCACTATTACATTGACTGTGAACAATGTTGTACTTTTTAATGGTCATTGGCTGCTAATATGAATTGCCTGTTTAGAAGTTGTAAATAATACTTTGCATTAGTTATATTATTAAGAAGAAAGTCTAATGTGAAAACCAATATAAAACCAACTTTACCCCAATTTTGTGTTTTGGGTTGTTTGTTTGTTTCGAATTGTGCTTGAGTTGTGCTTTTCTGCTTGTGCATTTATAATAGACAAGCTAAGATGCACATGGCGTTTCCTCCTGACTGAACTCGAACCTGAAGTGGAAAGTTTAGCTTACTGCAAAAGCTTTGGCTAATAAAACTGTGCAAGTTGATTTAAAACTTCAATATTGGTCATTTATAAAGCTCATGCAAATGAATGGGAATATTTCAGACTTTGGGTCTGAACTTGAAAGCTTGATGCAAGAAGAGAGCATGAAACATCATGGCTATTTGATCCCATTATTCCAGAGTGAATGGCAAACAAAACACAGTGATTGGTTCTTAGGAGAACTTTGGCTAAAACAATTTGAAATAGATTTTTCTTGAATGTAACAAAAATGAACACATTGTGTTTTTAGGAAAAGATCATAAGTTCATTGTGATGGCAACAGCCTCTCTGAAGGTGGTGGAGGGTCATTATCCCATTGGTCTGTCTTTGAGGAATGAAGATGTTTGTGTGCCAAAAAGAAGTGCAGCATAGCGTGCTCTGAGCCTAAAGAGAAGACTTCTGATTATTCTGATTTAATAAATGTTTGTTTCTAAAGGTAGTAATGAGAATTATGGTTTATACGACATCATGGGCTGCGTCCGAAATCAGATACTTCCATACTATATAGTACACAAAAACAGTATATGAGCCGAGCAGTATGTCTGCATTCATATAATTTGAAAACCAGTATGCAAGAAGTACAACCTAATACTTCTGGCAAGATTATGAAGTGTTCATTTGATGGAGGTTATTTATCCCATCATGCCACCTAAGAGATATCCTGAATGGGAGTGTAGTGATGCAACTGACACAGGTAGGTCATGCAATAATGAAAAATGGTGGGTGTAGTACATCCGAGTTCTGTTCACACTACTTGCATTCATACTGTGTAGAAAGTACTTTTCCAATGGTCATGTAGTAAATTGAAATTCAAATGTACTACCTACTTAGTGGTGGGTGATTTCAGACACAACCATGGTGTTTATATTCTGGAAGAGACTGCTCTGTGTTGTTTTTGATTGTGGTGTTGCATTACAAGAGACATCTTACAGGGTCCAGACCACACAAATTTACTGATTTACTGTTTCAGTAAAGTTTAAGTTGTGATTATTGCAGATATTGAAGAGATGATTCATTTATTGTGGCTGCAGGAAAATTATTTGAACTTGTTGAAATTTCTTTGATGGCCCGAGTGTGATTTTTTTTTTTTTTTTTTTTTAAGAAATATTGAAGTATGATATGGTCATGTATCTCTTTTTGTCTATAAATGAGCTATCTTTAGATCATTTAACCGTCTACCGCATGGTGTTGCCATATGGCAACATGATATTTATGTTCATTTCCCTGCTACTCTGTTTAAGACCAACATTATTGTTTTGTTGGAAAGAGAAGACCTTGGTGTAGCCAATGATGTGCTTTGGTTAAGTCACATGACCTGCAATGTTTTTCTGTGGCACGGTTTCTGACAGACTGCCATTTATTGTGAGTAGCTGCTGAATGCAAATGTAAACGTCAATAAAAACAAAGGATTTAATCATGTCAGAATCAGATCCATAAAAAAATCTGAAACATCACATCCAGTAAGTTATGATGGCATATTTACACTCAGTTTTTATTTTAAATAAAATAAAATTTTAAATCGATCAAATGACAAAAGGCAATAGTGGAACATGCAATATTGCAATGGGTTAGCTAACTAACAAGGCCAGCTGTGAACTTTTAAGGTGTAACAATAACAACATGAAAGCTAGTAATATAATGTTGATTAGTCATATATATATATATATATATATATATATATATATATATATATATATATATATATATATATATATATATATATATATATATATAGGGAGGGTTATGGGATTAAGGGAGATCTTAATGCTTAAAGAGCCCCTGTTTTGCATTATAAAAGGTCATTTCTGGGGTCTCCAACGACAGATTGATATGCATGTAAGGTCAAAAACACTTTCATTGTCTTATATGCATTTATCTTTACCCAAGTATTCCAATAACATGATTTTGGGCGCAATATGTGAATAGCTTATGAAGATTTAATCTGAGAGATGCATTACAAGCACTGCTCTATAATGGATATGGGATTACAAGCTGCGCAGAGCGATCACAAGTTGCAACACACAATTAAATACATATTTTGCAAACTAAAGAAAACAAAGCAACAACTTTAATCACACATTCACATTGTGTAGGAAGGAGAAACACTTCACAAATCTGGAGGAAGAAGAAACTGGTCCATATAAACGGTTACTGACAAAGTCCCGCACATTAGTAGTCTTTGCTGATTTTTCCTTTAATAACAAATGGCCAGCGAATCCCATGCTGTAGGGTCGGTTATAATATAAATCATCATAAAAATGACACAGCACATGATATATTAGAGTCTTGTTGTGAAAATGAACGTTAACCCTTTATTTGCCACAGTCGCATGCATGGCGATTTTTCAGTGATAGTAATCTTCATCATGATCAATGCCATGATACCCTGCACTCTGCTAGTGTCTGAAGGGAAAGCTTGAATCGGCCCTTCAATGTCCTGTATCCACGTCGATGTGTGCAGGCAAAAGATCCAAACAAAGGACAAATCATTCATTTGACTCTGTGTAGACTAAATAGAATCAATAGTTTTAAACACTGTGCACGATGCACTCAGCTGGATATTCCATTCACTTAGAGTTGTGTTACACACTGCATGGAAGGTCATTTTAAAACCCAAAACAAGGGCTCTTTAATGCATAAAGAAAGCAAATAAATGACAAGATTCAAGATAGAAGATGACTGACATGTCACAAGTTGTTAAATTGTTGGCTGCTAAATGTAATCCCACGATTCTCTCTGGTCAGTGAACGTCCTTTAGTACGTATTAGTCAAAAAGTTTTATTAATTAAAGTAACGCCTCCTTATGAGATGCATCGTCTCTGCTCAAGGCTGAGATGTCAGCACTGTGAGTTTGATGCCAGGAAACTGTCTGTCTGTCAGAAGTGCCTCAGCATGGAGAAATGACAAACTCATTGAAGAATGAAATGAGGAGATCTGTCAAGTGTCAAACCTGTTTGATGTTGTAGACTAGGAGAATCACAACATGGGGTGAAAGAAACATCAAGGGCAAAAGTGGAGAAACAGAGAAGGCTAAGGCCAAGCAGTCAGACTTCCTGACAGAAATAGATTTTACTCCAACATGATCTTTTTATCACTCGTGGCAATTCCAGCCATTTTTTGTTCTCTATATCAAAAACAATAAGCATATTGTTATTTAACTGGAACACGTTGACTAGTCTTTTACATGCAGATATACGCTACCGGTCAAAAGTTTGGGCTCATTTTTTTTCAAGTTCTTTTTTCTTTTTAAAAAATAATTATCTTTATCAAGGCTGCATTTATTAAATGTAAAATAAATGTTAAATATTTATAAAAAATTAAATAACTGCTTTCTTATTGTATGTAGTTTCAAGTGAAATTATTACCCCAGTCATTATGGCTTTTATTACTATTACCATTAATAATAATAATAATAATAATAATAATAATAATAATAATAATAATAACAACAACAACAACAACAACAACAACAACAACAATAATAACATTAATAATAATAATAATAATAATAATTATTATTGTTGTTGTTCTTGTTGTTGTTGTTGTTGTTATTATAATAATAATAATAATATTAATAATAATAATAATAATAATAATAATAATAATAATAATAATAATAATAATTATTATTATTATTATTATTATTATTATTACTATTAGCGTGATGTCTGATTGAACATGTTACTCAGAAGACTGGAGTAATGAAGCTGAAAATTCATCATTAAAATCACTGGAATAAATGATTAAATTATAAACTCTTTTTGAACAGTTATTTTATAGTGCAATAATATTTCACAATTTTACAATTTGTACTGTATTTTTGATTAAATAAATGCAGCAAATATTATTGCACTATAAAATAACTGTTCAAAAAGAGTGAGCAGGACAAGCTAATTTTAAAACGTTTAAAAATCCTTCTGACTCCAAACTTTTGTAGTGTAGTTGTTAATTACTGACATTTCAGACTATAAAAAAAGACAAGCATTATAGATCACATTATAAAAGCACTACTAAAAATATCTGAAAGTATTTTGACTGTGTGATGGAGAAAGAACACAGAAAGTGTTGACATGTACCCTAACACGCCGTTGGAAATTAATGTAACACGTATACTGTCAAGTCAAGTCAGCTTTATTTTCATTTCACTACATGTGTAGACATACAAATATTGTCTTTCGCAAGACCATGGATCTACATAAATGTAATACAACACCAGTGGTGTAACAGATCACATCACTTGGAGTTTCGCTTTCAGACAAATCATGCGTCATGCAATTATAGAACATCATTTGCTAAGCTTTACAGATATTTGTGCTATTTTTTAACACCCTCAAATTTTTGCACCTGTTGTTGGTAGGTTACAACAACCTTATCGTCAGCTTTGCATGTTTGTGACCAAATTTTACTAGTTTAGGTACGTACTTTGGATGATATTATAAAATGAGTTGCTGTGTTTGTTTTTTTTTATTTCTTCAGTGTCAGTAGATCAATAGTATACAGTATATTAAATCGTATATAAAAGTATATGTGAGCCTCCTCATACACTATATTCAGCTTATGTTTCTGTACCTTATTAGAGGGAATAACATGTGACCGTGTATGACTTTCCTATACTGTTTGCTAAAAGTATCACATTTTCTTGGGTGTTGTGTATAATAAATGAATAATAAAAGTCCCAACCTTTTTTGTTGATCACTGCCATTACTTCATGCCAACAAGACTACATTTTGTGACTGACAAAAAAGGAAGAAAAAAAATGTGAAAATGAGGGTACATTTACACAACAACAAAGTACTCAAAATGATCCCTGCTCACACAGATTTGCGAAAATTACCAAAAACTTGGTATTATGAATGCCAGGCAATGTGACTGCATGGATATTGTCCTGTACTTGCACATGATTGTAGACTGAACACTAAATGCATGTGAGCACAGTTTATTTGTGAACATGATAATGGTGTAATTTTATAATAATGGTATAACTCTTCATAGGGCTAGACACTTATTGAAATTGTCATTGTAAAAAAAAACTGTGTTGTGGATTATTACAAGATATTTGAATTATGACCAGGAAAAAAATATTATTGAGACTTTTATTTTATTTTATTTTTTTTACATGCATTAATAAAATAAATAGGTCACACTTTACAATAAGGTTCGTTAGTTAATGTTAATAAATGCATTTACAAACATGAACAAACAATGAACAATACATTTACTACAGTACAGTACTACATTAGTAAATGTTCAATCATAATTAATAAATGCTGTACATGTGTTGTTCATGTTTAGTTCATGTTAGTAAATGCATTAACTAATGAACCTTATTGTAAAGTGTTAGCAATGAATATATTATAATGGATTTTGATGAAGTTACTATTTGTTATACTTTACCTGATAAAGCAGGGGTGTCAAACTTGGGAGGGCTGCAGTCCTGCACAGTTTAGTTCCAACCCTGCTCCAACACACTAATGTCATAGTCACATTAGAGTTTAAGCATGCAAAATTCTGTCGTACGGTGCTGGGATTTTAAAGGAGCAATTGGTCCATATTTTAAATTTCTGCACAAAGAGGTCATGTTTTGATCTTCGATTGGTCTCATGCAGTCACGTGAAGTGATTTCGCAGTTACCAAGCTTGAACTTTGCAACGCAGCGGTCATCGAAACTTGTCCTACAAGGGTGTGTATGAATAAAAGTATATATATATGTATATATGTATGTGTATGTATGTATGTATATATATATATATATATATATATATATATATATATATATATATATATGTATGTATGTATGTATGTATGTATGTATGTATGTATGTATGTATGTATGTATGTATGTATGTATGTATGTATGTATGTATGTATGTATGTATGTATGTATGTATGTATGTATGTATGTATGTATGTATGTATGTATGTATGTATGTATGTATATATGTATGTATATATGTATATTATTGTATATTATTAAGGTGTAATGTCTCGGCTGTCTATTTAAAAATTAGTGCTTCCTTTGTTTTCATTCTCCTGGCTTGTGTCATTTCTCTGTAAACCAGTAGCGTTTAGCTGTGCGTCTAGCTTTGCCTTTTTGCTGCCCTTTTGTTGTGCTAAATATCCTTTCGAAAGGGTGCCCAAAAAGTGGTACAGTATGGTTTGCTTTTTGGTACCTTTTAACAGTGAAAACAGCCATAAAAGCATACCGAACCATATCGTACCACTCAGTGGCAGTGAACCATTATTGGCATTCCTTCCAAGGCACTTGCTCAGCAGAAATATTTTAATAAAACTATAGCACTTCATATTGAACTTTTTTTTTTTTTTTAATCGTTATTGACCATAATGTTCGGTCAATGAATACTAATACTGATTTTATCGCCCAGCCCTGTCTTAGTTAATAGTTTGTTAATATCGAGAGTTGTGCCTGATTGGTTAAAATAAAGTGGAACCAAAAATAGTTTTTATTTGCAAAGGCTGTCATGTAAACATACCCTGACTCATCTGGATCTTGTGATTCATTAACTCATCTCAGTGGAATATAAATAGCACAGTATAGTGTGCATAAATAATACATATATCACATCCTTCATGAATAATTTGCATGTCTGAGGTATATTTTGCTATTGCAAAAAAAAAAAAAATAGTTTCTTGAAATGAGATGTACAGTATTTTGTCAATTTTCAATTGAAAGAGAACCTTTCCTTTGACGTTATAAATCATCAATGAAAGAGATAATATAAATTTGAATTATTATCTCACTGAGGTTTTTCAGTCTGAATTGTGTGACAAAAAAGCTCTTGGCAGACATTGTGCGAGACGTGAGACATCATTTCTTGGTCCTAGCATGTTTTTCTCCCCTCAATGCTGTATGTATCCCAGATCATTGCAGGCTGATTTAAATTCCCTGCTTCCTCCAACACGGTTCCTCTTTGGATTCATTTCCATATTTCTCCTGCAGGGCCCCATATTGAAATCTGCCAAGCATTCTCTGAAGCAGTCTAGCTGAAAAGGCTTAATTATTTTCTGCACCATTCTGTCCAGAGCCTTGCAGCCAGCATCCAGTAGTCATGTTTTTCAACCACCTCCTAGTTTTTCATAGGCTTGTTCAGAAACAGCCTTGTATAAATTTGTAGCTGATTAGAAATGTACAAAGCACGCATGTAACATCCACAGTTTCACAGTATGAAAAGTCCTATTTAATAGCAGAATAATAGCTTGTGAAACCAAAGCGAGAAAAGTTGTTAAATGCAAGTCGTTTACAGGCTTCAGACTCGCATTGTTCAGTTTAATTTCCCAGTCCTAAAGTAATTCATCATTTGGTTGCTCATTTTGGTCAAGCTTTACACATTATGATAATAATAAATACACTTACAGATGTCCCAGTCGTTTCTAGCACTGTTATTGTTCTTTCTGGTTTAATGAAAAGCTTTTTATAATCTGCTGATGGACGCTTTGTGTGAATATATATGTGTTGGCATTTGGCGACGAGTGTCCCAAAAGCTCAACAATAAACGTAACTGCCTTTTTTTTTTTTTCTTCTCCGACTGACCGTGTTTTCTTTCAATCCAGACAATAATCGTTTTTTTTACTCTCTTGTTTCTACGCTGGTAATTATTATTGAATCTCTCTGCCACAAAGGAAATGCATTTTGCTTTATGCCTCTGACATGAATTGCTACAGCATGGCAATTTTGCTGAGATGAAAAACATTCGGTTTGTTGCCGAACTATCAATCTTCAAATGTCAAAACTAAACAAGACTAATGCAGCTCTTTTTAGGCCTCTAAACGTCTTCAGTGAGTTGAATGAGGTCAGAAAGATGCTTTGCCAATGAGATGTGTGAATTTTTTCAGTTACTGCTTTGAAATTGGCTAAAGTTTTAGGCCAACATTAAATCTGTTGTCTTACTGACAACATTGCTGCGACATTCGGATGGTAGGATCAGAATTTGCCATCAACAATATGAAAGTATGGATCAATCCTGTCCTGTATCTATTCGCTTGTTAAGTGGTAACGCGTTTGTAATACTGTTTCCGGGTCCATTTATTTGAGTGGAGAAATCATTAGTTTATGATCACTTTTTATTCATACATTAAATTTAACTTTACATTAAATTTAATTTTACAAAAAGTCATAGTGTACACAACAATCGCTAGGCTTGCTGCATAACAAATACTACAATTTTAACAATTTATAAAACAATTAATCACTTTCTGGCCATCAGATATTAGGCATGAACATATATATTGTGATTGTGACTTTCGAAAGTATTAAATCTCTTTGTAAACGTTTATTATTACCATTTCATGAATCTCCCCATTCAGTTGAATAGAGCGCTTGGACCCGGAAGCCGCTCCGCGTGACGTCACACTTAACAAGCGGAAACAATACAAAAAGTATTAAGACAGAAAAGAACCACATTAAATGTAAATATGAAACGCAGTATTTTATGTCACAATTACAGTGTTTTTATCAATATTCCTGTATACCACGGTTGTGTGATCTATAAACAACATTTGAATCAGCTGTATATGTTTTTTAGTTACACATTTACATGTATTGTGCACAATTATTAAACAGTGCACATATCGAAGATATCTAAAGATAATACTTTTACGTCATGTAAAAAATCCTTCAATTTTAATTTTGTTTGGTTTTGACTAAACCAGTTTAATGAATATTAAATAAGTAGATGAAAACAAATAGTCTATAGATATGAGAAGAAACAAAACAGTTTCAGAGTACTGTGATGAAATGCTGGTTAAGCATATAAATGTAAACAGTCATGACAGAGCAGAAGGCAGAGCTAAATGTGTTATATCATAAATGTAAAGAAGAGACCGTCGTGTAATAAATACTGAACTTATAATCAGTGAATATGAGGTGGTTTCACTTTCGAAGTACGGTATAAATTCCTCCCATTTTGGCGTTTTTACATAAACACATTCAGGTGCTGCTTGTCAATTTGACAAGGCTTCTACATTCATTTTTGCTATCAATTGCGGAAGAAATGATCGATAAAAATTTTCTGATAAACCGCTGTGACAGCTTCAGGCACTTTTTGATATATGTGCACGCGAGTCAGATAGATTTCTCACCATACCGGCACTGCATGTTCCTCCATGTAGCATCAGTGATGAGCCGTTCTTGAACGATTCATTAATTTTGAACAAATCTTTTGTATGACTCATGAAGTGAATCGTTCATTTGTGTTCAGAATGCTCACATGTGGCCTCAAACCATATTGTTATCAACGATATTGGATAATACTGCATCGCATTGAGGAATCATATCGAGATTTCCCCAGAACCCGATATATCGCCCAGCCCTATGCCTGAGTGCTGTTGCTGACCATGTCCATCCCTTTATGACCACAGTGAACCCATCTTCTGATGGCTACTTCCAGCAGGACAATGCACCATGTCATAAAGCACAAATCATCTTCGACTAGTTTCTTGAACAGGATAATGAGTTCAATGTACTCAAATAGTTTCCACAGTCACCAGATCTTAATCCAATAGAGCACCTTTGGGATGTGGTGGAACGAGAGATTTGCATCATGGATGTGCAGCCAACAAATCTGCAGCAGCTGTGTGATGCTATCATGTCAATATGGACCAAATTCTCAGAGGAATGTTTTCAATATCTTCTTGAATCTATGCCATAATGGATTAAGGCCGTTCTGGAGGCAAAAAAGGGTCATACCCCGGTACAAGTAAGGTGTACCTAAAAAAGGTATTTACCACAAAACCAGCTATAAGTGTAAATCTTTTTTTGTATATATATATATTTTTTATTGAGATTTATACAGCGTGAATAAATGATCTCTCAGTTGATGTATGGTTTGTTAGGATGGGAGTAAGGTAAGCGTTTGAATTATTTTGGTTTAATTGTTTATGACACGAGAGACAATGTTGGAGAGAGGCTGTTTGTCCTGGTTTCTACTTGTGCTGTTGGCAATCTTGTCCAAATTCATGAAATTCTAAATGTTAAAAAGTACAGATAGATAGGCTTTAATCCATCGTGCGATTCCCTCTGGAAAGGACTTCAGTGGTAATAGTTTAATTTTCAGCATGATAATGATCAGCTAATTGAGGTGTAATCCTATTTAGAGAAAGAAAAGGGCTGATGAAACACAGACAGTCATGAAATGGCTTCCACAGTGCCCAGACCTTAATATTATAGAGGCTGTATGAGACGGAAAAAGAAAGACACTCTAAACCTAAAAATGAATTCTGGATAGTGCTGAAAGAATCCTGATATTACACAGCACATTGTTTCAGAAAATGTCAGGACAATTAGTAGTTATTACAGTCAGTACAATTAATAGTTCAAGCTGCCACTATAAACCTGCACTTTTGCTTGAAGAGGTTGTACTATGTTGTTGTGTGATTGTTTTTTAACATTTCCCATATTTTCTGTTGTTTTAAAAAAAGAGACTAATTGATTATATGTTGTGCTAAAGCCTTAGACCAACAAAGCTGGAATAGTGCTTGAGACTTCTGTAGAGTACTGTATATTCGATAGTTATTATCTAAGAAAAGAGAGAGATGTCATTAGTATTTTTCTATAAAACGACTTGGTGAACTGCTCCTTAAATGCTGAGTTAGTCAGTTCGGAATTATACAGTGTTAAATACTCCCCGTGCTGCACTGCCAGTCATTTATTCAGCAGCGGGCAACATTTGCAGCACAAACATGGCATTTTAGTGCTCATTATACTTTTAATTGACTATTTCCCAGCGCGTTCTCTCAGCAGTTAATCTGACTAGATGCTTTCACATATGTGGCACTGAGGTGCAGACATATGGCTTAAATAAACGGAGTTATGCAACGATAAAACAATCGTTTTATGTTTTAAAAGAGAAGTCGGTAATGTTGTGGGTATGCAAAATCTGTTTGCTCTGCTAAATTTTGTTTAGTTTTTAAAATTTCTATACTGGTTTAAACTTGCATTGAACTTATGCACTTCTTACACTTTAACACATTAAATAAAATATAAATAGATCTTGAGGACAAAGTGCTTGATAATGTTTAAAATGGTACACTCTAAAAATATTGTTTAGACAAAACAAAACAAAAAAAAAATGACGCAACAGTTTGCATTAATATATTCAAGTTACGACAACATCTAACAAAATAAGTTTCAGACAACAAACTTTATTATGTTAGCCAAATCTTTTCCTCTTCAATCAGAGGCATTTTCACATAGCAAAAAACTCAGATTTTTTTAAGTCGAGTACTCAAAATTAGTTTTTTAAATTACAATTGAAAACAAATCCAGTGTTATGTACTTAATTACATGCATGTTTTCAAGTTTAGAAGCTCAAATATATTAAGTAGCAGAAATTGTTGAATTTTTTGTTTTGTTTTCGAATTTACTGTTCATGCTGGTAAGAAATACATTTAACAACAACATTTTTGTTTATTTGTATTAAAGTATTCTTTTTTTACAAAACAAAAACATGTTATGTCGCATATTATCAGTATAAAAAATAACAAAAAACATCAGTGTGTGGACTTAAAAATACAAAACAACTCCATTAGTGTGTAAAAATTGAGTTATGAACCCAATTTTGTTGGGTTGCTACAAGTTAAATATTGTTTTGATGTAACTGACAAATATGTTTACCTTTAAATTAGCCGCATTTTTAAATTGATGTTATTATCAATATTTACCTGTTTTGAAAACTTAAAGTTATTCTGGTTACTTGAAAGTTTTAATCTAATTCAGCATTTAAGAATTTTTAAGTTGCAATAGTGTATTAAACTATGTAGTGGTAACAGACATCTTGAGTTATTTTTTTAGAGTGTAGTTCACCCAAAAATGTACATTTTGCAGCTAATTTACTCACCCTCAGGCCATCTAACATGTTTTTTTTTTTCATTTTGTTTTTGGCAGAACATTAAAGAAGATGTTTAGCTGAAACCATGGTGCTTGGTGACTCAAAAAATGCAACAGTTATTTGCATCTTGAGAGGTTAAATAAAACTGTACAGGGATGATCAATCTTGGAGAACAACCTACTATTTGTTTACATTTCAAGTTCACTACTTTGTCCTGTTGCCAGTTATCTATGAGAAGACACTACATGTTTTTTTTTTTTGTTTGTTTTCTTAGTAGATTTTGTGAGTTACAAATGAAGCACAGTATAGGAACTTAAAGGAGATATTTTGTAAAGAGCACTTATCAAAATTATACAAACCTTCAGATTCCTCCTTTGATGTTAATCTGGTAAATGATGGTATTTCCCTTAAAGGGTTAGTTCACCCAAAAAAGAAAATTCTGTTATAAATTACTCACCCTCTTGAAACCCGAGACCTTTATTTATCTTCAGAATACAAAGCTATTTTAGATGAATACAAGAAGAATACAAAGCTGTTTTAGAAGAATACAAAGCTATTTTAGATGAATACAAAGCTATTTTAGATGAATACAAGAAGAATACAAAGCTATTTTAAAAGAATACAAAGCTATTTTAGAAGAATACAAGGCTATTTTAGATGAAATCTCTCATCCTCCATAGACAGAAATGGCCCTAAGTCCAGAAAAAGAACCAAAAAATGTTGCAAATCATGCCATTTGACTTCAACTGGTTCAATGGCAATTACACTCTAAGAAAACGTCTGTGTTCCAAAAACTAAAAACAACTTTGTTTTCCTTATGTTTTCTGCATCAGATCACACCCTGATTATCCAGCCTGATCTCACGAGGAAACGTAACTATTTTATGTTTTGTCAGTTCAGTCGTATGAAAATGTACGTTTTGTTTTTTTTTAAAGGAGGCATGGCACCAAACCCTCCCCCTAAACCCAACCATCATTGGGTATTAGCAAATCATACTCAATTGTACAAATGAGATCTTCCTTACCAGTTAGCAAATAAATCAAAACGTTAGGAATTGCATGTTATGGTGTTGTATGACCTGACGAGGAAGAGACAACACAGGCAAACTACTTATTAACTTTTTTTTTTTTTGGTGCACAAAAGTGTTCGTGAAGCTTCATTTGATTACAGTTAAACCACTGAAGTCACACACATTTTTAGATAATGTTTTCGGTTCATTTTCTTGACTTTGAACATCAAGGAAACATTCAAGGTCTCCTCTTAGACCTATTGCAAGTTATCCTAACATTAGAATACACTGGACAGGATTTTTTAAAAGTAGATTTTGTGAGTTACATATATTATGAACCACAGTAGATATTTAGTAAAGAGCACTTATCAAAGTTAGACAAACCTTCAGATTCCTACTAGTCTTTCGTGTTAATCTGGTAAATTATGGTAATTTACTTAAAGGGTTAGTTCACCAAAAAAAAGTTGTTCCAAGCCCCTGGAACACTTATCAAATTTAGACAAACTTTCAGATTTCTCTTTCTTTTAAAACATCTCAATTAGTGTTCTGAAGATGAACAAATGTCTCCGTGGTTTGAATATGTGAGGGGGAGTATTAATAAGAAAAGTTTAATATTTGGGTGAACATTCCCTTTAATCATCTGACATATTTATCTGGCAGTCTAACTACACAGTTTTTACTGAATTTGCAAGATTGAGAATTGCTCTAAAGAGGACTGGTCCAGAGTTCCTTTTAAGTATTAATGCAAGTTTCATTTATTTGAGACTCATTGGGGAAAATAAAGTTCATTGTCAAAATTAAAAAAACAGATCTTAAAGTGCATCTAGATCTCAGTAAATTTCTGAATTGTAATGGCTTGGTGTTTTATTCCCTTCATCTATGATCCAATCAGAAGGTTATTTTCACTAATTTAATACAGGATAAGGAACCATGTCACACAGCAAAACAGATTAAAGCTGAAAACAATACCCAGGGCTGCTGACAATACATTGTAAAAACATTTTATTACCTTGGTTTCATAGTGTCTCGAGTGACCAGTGTATGTCTATGGACTTTGGATGCAATTGACATATTGAGTCCTAGGTACTTCATTCAATATCCACAATCCCAGCGCCTTACAATGATCAAAGAGCACTATAAATAATAACCTGGAGCAATATGATATATAAATCCTTTTTCAATTTGCTCAATTTATCTTTTAGGTGGAATTTCCACAAGTCGATGTAGGACATGTCATGGTTGAAGGGAATGTTTGATGGAGCGTACAGAGAAACTTCTACGTAAATCCAGAATGCTTGTGAAGTTCTGCATTGAGCTTTTTTTGCGTAGGAAATACTGTACCTCTTAAATTGCTGTAAAATCAGCTTGGGTCACCTATATCACATATAACTTTATAACAAACACATCCGTTTTAGAGTTTGGGGTCGGCACCTTTAAGCAGTATTTAAAGTTAAAACTTTGGCTCATAAGGGATGCATTAATTTGTTCATTTGAAACAAAAATATGAAGCTGTTTTCTTGCTGGATACCAATATGTTAAGCACCAAATCAACATAAATTACTGTGATTTCTGAAGGATCATGTGACAATCAAGAATGGAGTAATGATGCTGAATAATTCAACGTTGTATCACGAATAAATTTTATTTATTTATTTTATAAAAAAGCTATTATTTTAAATGGCGAAAATAGTTTGCTTGGATCTGCATAGTTTAAAAAAATAATCTCATTACTCACAATGTTTTGTTGATAAGAGTAGTTTATTTAAAACAAAATAGTTTTCACTGACATGTCAGACTTTATACTGTAAAATTGCTGGGTTCCACACAATCGATTTGTGTTAAGACAACATGAAGGAATTAAGTTAGCTTATTAGTTTTTTCTAATTTAAATGAATTGAACATAAAACAATATTGTTGCCCCCCATCCCCTCACAAAACACTCAAGAATTGTTGTTTTAGCTCATTTTTTAATAAGCAGTTTGAACAAACAGCAAACATAATTTTTTGAATGTACCAAGTAACTTTAAACATGCTAAAATATGTTGTTTAAAGGATCATGGATGAAAAATCATCATTGCATTACATGAATAAATTAGTTGTTAAAATGTTTTCAAATAGAAAACCATGTTAGCGCAATAGCCTAGTGGTTAGTGTGCTGACATATTGTGCAGTAGCACTTCATTGCATTCTGAGTTCAAATCCCGGCTCGAGGACATTTCCTGTCCCTAACCCCCCTCTCTCTCTCTCTCTCTGTCTCCCACTTTTTTTTCTGCCTGAACTACTGTCCTATCTACTCAATAAAGGCAAAAAGTTCATAAATAAATCTTTAAAAAAAGAAAAGAAAAGAAAACATTATTTTAAATTGTGGAAATATTTCACACTTTTTGATCAGCCTCTGCCAAATGTAATTTTTTTTTCTACTGAACTCAAACATAATTGCTCTGTCACAATCAAATAAAGATTCAGAGAAGGATCCAAATGCAAGTAATACTTTTATTTGACGCAGTCAAAATAAACCAACAGGGTAAAATGTGTGTGCAAGGACAACAGTGAAAATAGGGCAGGAAACAGACAGACGAATGGGGTCCAGTGGTCTCTCCTCACAGTCTTGAGCACAGATAGACACATATGAGCAAACACAACGAACTGACAAGAAAACATAGAAGCGTCGCGCAGATATAGGCACGATAATGAGCCTCAGCTGGCGAGCTAATCAAAACAGCTGAGTACCGTCATAGTACGTGACCATAACAAATACACGTGGACAACCAAGACAAAACAAACCCACGTGACCGAACAGACAGTGCACAAACCTGCAACCTGATATACTCACCTTGTACTGAATATGAAATTTACCATGGAAAAAATTATTATTAAAAGAAAGAAACCATTTTACTAGACCTGTTGGACTTTACAGTATGGACCAGGTACATTTAAATGTGCTAAACTATGTTGTTTTTTTGCATCTTCATTTTGCGTAATCAGAAGAATTGTGTGGTGTAATTCATTCATTCATTCATTAATTTTCTTTTCGGCTTAGTCCCTTTATTAATCAGGGGTCGCCACAGTGGAATGAACTGCCAATTTATCCAGCATATGTTTCACTTAGCGCAGGGATTCCCAAACTTTTCAATCCACGACCCCCAAAATAACAATGCCATTGACTCGCGACCCCCAATATCTTCTGAGGTGGTTATAAATCCAGAAATATTGCATGCAATGGCCTATTATTGGTTGTATTTTTTGTAATGTATGTCAGTGCTGTAAATAGGCTAGAAAGTTTAACCTGGTGTTATAAAATTAATCTGCTGCATCTGACGCTATTGCTGTGTCTTTAATGTAATGTAATTACCCCAGGGGTTGCAATCCAATAGAACTAGTAACTATAAGCTTCTAAAGTAACTTTGTACAGTAGTACATAGTAACTATAAACAACTATTTTTTTTCTTTTTTTAGTAGGTTATGAATAAATTATGGTAATTCTTATAGTTTATTAAAAATAAATAGATTTTATTTACCCCCCCCTTTCATTGTCCCGCGACCCCTCGGGGGGTCCCGACCCCCACTTTGAGAACCACTGACTTAGCGGATGCCCTTCCAACTGCAACCCATCTCTAGGAAACATCCATATCCATTCATTCACACACATACACTGGTCACACTTTACAATAAGGTTCATTAGTTAATGGTAAGTAATGCATTTACTAGTCAAAGTCAAAGTCAAAGTCAGCTTTATTGTCAATTCAGCCACATGTACAAGACATACAGAGAATCGAAATTGCGTTACTCTCAGACCCAAGGTGCTTAACATTAATATAAAATATATATATAAAAAATAGTAGGGTTTAAGAAAAAAAGAAAATTTAGAAAATTTACAGTATATACATTATTGCACATAAATGTGGTCTAAGAAATATACATATGTAATAAAAAAAATTGTAAACAATACAGTGACATTAAGGGCATATAGCAATGAGTGCAAAGTAAACCAGAGTTGTGCAGATAAAAAACAGTATAGTGCAAAAAGAACTTGTAAACATGATAATTGTGATAAAGTGACAGTGACATATTGGGAGGTAGTATATGTGTCTGCATAAAGTGACAAGTGCAGATGAATGTGTGTGTGTGTGTGTGTGTGTGTGTGTGTGTGTGTGTGTGTGTGTGTGTGTGTGTGTGTGTGTGTGTGTGTGTGTGTGTGTGTGTGTGTGTGTGTGTGTGTGTCAGAGTCCAGAGGTGCGAGGGGAGGAGGTGCGTGGGGAGGGAGCGGGGAGCAGAGCTGGGAGAGAGTTCAGCTTCCTGACAGCCTGATGGATGAAGCTGTCTTTCAGTCTGTTGGTCCTGGCCTGGAGACTGCGCAGTCTCCTCCCTGATGGCAGCAGACTGAAGAAGCTGTGCATTGGGTGGCTGGCATCTGCTGTTATGCAGAGGGCTTTACGGGTAAGACGTGTGCTGTAAATGTCCTGAAGGGAGGGGAGAGAGACACCAATGATCTTCTCAGCTGTTCTCACTATGCGTTGAAGTGTTTTCCTGCAGGATGCATTGCAGGTTCCAAACCACACAGTGATGCAGCTGGTCAGGATGCTCTCAATAGTGCCTCTGTAGAAGGTGTACATGATTGGGGCTGGTGCTCTTGCTCTTTTGAGTTTGCGGAGGAAGTAGAGACGCTGCTGTGATTTTTTGGCCAGTGCAGTGGAGTTTTTAGTCCAGGAGAGATCCTCAGTGATGTGTACACCCAGGAACTTGGTGCTGCTCACACGCTCCACAGTCGCACCGTTGATGGTCAGGGGAGCATGGAGAGTGTGCTCTTTCCTGAAGTCAACAACAATCTCTTTCGTCTTCTCCACATTCAAAAAGAGATTGTTGTCTCTGCACCACTCGGCCAGACGGCTCACCTCACTTCTGTAGTTTTCCTCATCGTTTTTGTTGATGAGACCCACCACAGTTGTGTCATCCGCAAACTTGATGAACAGATTGGAGTTGTGTGATGGTGCACAGTCATGAGTGAGCAGGGTGAAGAGGATAGGGCTCAGAACACATCCCTGAGGGGCCCCAGTGTTTAAAGTGATGGTGCTCGATGTGTTACTGCCGGCCCGTACTGCTTGTGGTCTTCCAGTGAGAAAATCCAGCAGCCAGTTACACAGAGAGGTGTTCAGCCCCAGCTGGAGCAGTTTATGAGAGAGCTGTTGGGGGATGATAGTGTTGAATGCTGAACTGAAGTCTATGAACAGCATACGGACGCAGGAGTCTTTTTTGTCCAGATGTGTGAGTGCTGTGTGAAGTGCAGTGGAGATGGCATCATCAGCCGAGCGGTTGGGCCGATAAGCAAATTGAAACGGGTCCAGGGAGGGGGGGAGGACAGACTTGATGTGCTGCATAACAAGCCGTTCAAAGCACTTCATGATGATAGGGGTCAGTGCAATTGGACGGTAGTCATTAAAGCAGGAGGGAGATGAGTTTTTTGGGACCGGAATGATGGTAGTGGCTTTAAAACAGGTGGGGACAACAGCCTGGGTTAGAGAGATGTTAAAAATGTCTGTGAAGACATTAGTGAGTTCTGATGCACAGTCTCTCAGTACACGACCTGGGATGTTGTCAGGGCCCGGAGCTTTGCGTGCGTTAATCCTGCTGAGAGACCTCCTCACACTGTCCGGAGACAGAGTCATCACCTGGTCACCAGGGGGAGGTGGCATCTTCTGTGCAATGGTGCTGTTTTGTACCTCAAAACGAGCGAAGAATTTGTTTAGCTCGTTCAGCAGGGGGATGGTGCTGTCACATGTCTGTGGTTGGGGTTTGTAGTCTGTGATGGACTGAATTCCTCTCCACAGACTCCGTGTGTCCCTGCTGTCATTAAAGCGATGGGCTATACCTCTGGAGTACTGTCTCTTAGCTTCTCTGATGCCACGGGAAAGGTTGGCTCTAGCTGACTTTAGGCTCGCCTCATCTCCAGCTCTAAAGGCAGTGTTCCTAGCCTTCAGGAGGTTGAAGACCTCTCCTGTTAGCCATGGCTTCTGATTGGGACGGACTGTGATGGTTTTGGTGACTGTTACATCCTCAGTGCATTTGTTTATGT